>NC_134357.1:408764660-409064660 GCF_048569485.1 Anomaloglossus baeobatrachus | reverse complement strand
CAAGACAACAAGATTCCTTCTTAACAGTCACGGAAGGAGTCCACGCACAGTTCTGCATTAAGCTCCTCCCGGGTTCAGTACTTTTAACGTTACCGTAACTGGAAACATTCACCGGCTTTCAACAGTACCGGTTTTCAACGGCAAACAAATCACTCTCTTCCGGACGATTACCTCTGGTTCTGGGATATCTTGCCAGTACGGGGCCTTAACTCCTGAGGGGGGCAGAGGGCCTACCTTAACAGACGCGGGCGCCTCCGGAATCTGTACGGATGCTCCTGGTTGCCCGCTCCCCAGAGTCAGCCGGGACTTGTAGGTGGCCCGGACTTCCGTCGTCGTTTCCCCGGTAACGGCATCCCATGAGGTAAAAAACGTGACCTTCGCTGGTTTCTCCGAGACTCCAGTCATGGCTAGTATCATGCTTGCCGGCAACGTGATGGTGGGTAACTCTCCCACCGAGCTCTCCATCGGACGTCCTCTTCCGCGTCCTACGGGCACTAGCGCGCCCGCTACGGCTTGCTTGTCTGTCCTGGCCTCCATTTTGTGTAGCACAGGTAACTGGAACTGTTGCTTCTGCTGCTGGGATTGCAATGGCGCCGGGGAAGGTGGAGGCGGTTCTTCTTTTCCCGCTTTAGCACACACTCCACCCCCGGCTTCACCCACCAGGTCTGCATAGCATTGGCGACGCCTTTTCTTTCTTGCGGCGCCGCCCACGTCTCTAGACCTCTGCAGCTTCTTGGGGCAAGTACCTCCCCTCTTTGGGCGGCGCACTCCGGGCTTCTTCCTCCCAGGCCAGCCCAGCGCTTTTCGTTTGGCGCCAACTTTTCGCGCCTCCACTGAGTCCATGAGGACGGCCGCCATCTTGCCGCCATCTTGTGGCCCGTTCAGCACGTCAGGCACCACTTGATCTTCCTCACAGTCTCTGGTCAGGGTTTCTTGCATGCAGGCTTGATCCTGGCGACTACGCCAAAATGTAACGGGGGCAGGGGGCGCCTCAGGGGGTGTAGTCGAGTCCCCTCGCCTTGTGGGCCGCAGGCTGAACCCCGGCCCGACCGTTACTTGCAAAACAGGTGTGTTGTTGGGGCAGAGTGTGGATGCATGGGGCCCATTCATGACAGCGTTCTTTCTGTGCTCTCCAGCTCCTTCTTCACTTTCAGGAAAGAGACAATTGCAGGCAGCGGATAAACCAAACACCGATTTATTAAACAAAGCTTCCATCTTTCTGTTTGCAGCAGGCTTACTTTAGTACGTTACAAGTTACAAGTCCTCTTCTACAAAAACGGTTTCCTTTTCCTCTACGGGCACTTTCCTTTGCCTGCAGGGGCCAATTGTTATCTCCCTAGCAGTGGTACTCCTATTCCGATTTTAGTCCAGCCCTTTTCCAGGGATTTGTATTGAACTAGGGGATGGCTCCAGTACTCACTACCGGCTCCGGATTAGCTCCAACTTCTTCGCTCCACTGCCACAGCACCCACTCCTGCACTCTGCCCCGGCACTTCTCCTCAGCTCACTCCCATGTTACATCTCACAGCACACTGCCCTGCATTCAGAGCCCAACCCCTCCTAGGCTGCCCTGCCCCTTCCTTCCCTGCCACTGTTACCAGGGGAACCACTGCTCTACACTGGCACCTAGTGGGGAAACAGTTTATGACAGGTAACATTTTACCATCAACATTTACAATTTGCCACCATACTACTGTGGCATCTTCAGGGGGGAAAAACCGCTCCTTCACTACCAGGGGTCCGACTACCCCTTACAGTGGCCCCTGCCCTACCAACCTCTCCAATACCTACAGCCCCAAGCAGCACGATGGAGGAACTGGCAGCCCAGGTCCATCGCATGGACGGAGATCTCGCCAAGATCCTCGCTGCACTCCAACCTTTGACCAGATCCCAGCCTCCAGCACAGATACAGCTTGCCAACAGCCCTGGGGATGTTCCCTGGATGCAGCGGAGAAGTGCTAACAACCCGCAGAGCAGACCTCCAACCTGCTACAAGTGCCTCCCGTTGTGGGATGATGTTATCCTATTTGTATATGTTACCGTTTCTTATCTTTTCAGAAAAATAAAACCGGCGTTGGACGGGCAGCCCGCGGACGGTCTGCATTTTGCTAAGGGGGAATGTGACGCCCTGGGCAAGCCAGGGGTCACAGGTCATGACACCACCACACCCTACACCCCGGATAGGTACACCGAAGCTACAACAAAAATCCTTGTTGCCTTCCTCCAGGGGCTTATGTTCACACCAGGGGGTGGGCCAGGCGGTTGGCTCCGCCCACCGAGGAGTTCACAGCCCTGGAGGTGGGAAAACCAGGCAGTTAAGCTAGGGAAGTGAAGTGAAGTGGTAGAGGAGCAAGAGAGAGGAGTAAAAGTGGAAGAGAAAGTGACAGTTGAGGAAGCCTGAAGTTGGTCCGGGTGTGTGCCCCGGACTGAGAACAGCAAGGTTAGCAGACGGCGGTGACTGTCTGCAGGAGAGGCTGCTTGGAGGTTGCCGAAAGGACCGTGGACGGGTGGTGGCCCGGCGGTACCGGAGCGGTATACGAAGAGAAGCCAGCACCATTGGCAGGGGCCTTTCGGATCCCGGCAAGGCTAGGAGTCGCCGTGAATTTGCCAAATCCGTTAGTGAAGGGGACCTCTGGGTCTCCCAACAAGCAAGTCCCGATTGAAGGCAACAGTCCAACCGTTACAGAGAGACACCGCCACCGCCAGGGCACCAGTTTCTCAGGGCCAGCGCCTGCGGGCAAAGTAGGGCTCCTCCGGCCCATATCCAAGCCGGGGAGCGGGTTACCGGTGGGACCCCATCGAAACCATAATCATCTTAGGTGCAGGAAAAGGGACCGTCACCGTCAACTACTGGGGAAAAGCAAGTGCAGCCGTCCGTGGGAACCGTCTTTCCAGCCGTGTGTTTTACCGAGAACTGTGTCATCGTCTCAGGCTGAGTGAGTACCACAGTGCCGTGCGGCACAGCGCTGCCCCCGCGTCCCTGCACCCCACCAAGCCCTGCATCACCCTCCTCATCACTGGGCCCCGGGACAACCAACCCCCTACCCATGGAGGGGAGGATTAACATCTAGCTGCTCCATACCATCACTCCCGGGATCCCCATACAGAGCAGCGGTGGTGTCAACAAATCACCACAACCGTGGGTGGCGTCACGGACAATAAACTATCCCAAAACCCAATCCCCTTTCCCTCACGGGCGAGGAGCGCCACTCGAGTCCCCGGGATCCGGCCCATCGCTCGAGCCACCGAGCAGCAGCAGCAGGCCGCAGCAGCCGCAGCGGCAGCCGGACCCGAGCAGTGGGAGAGCGTCCCCTCCTCCGCCCGCGACACTGGCACTGGTCTTCCGGGGCCCTAGGGGGTAGGCCCTGCATCCTGGTGGGGATAACATAACTCACATCAGGAGCCATTAGAAAATAAGCACCGAGCCTCCCTTAATTAGGTAGGGAAGGTGCCGGCACTACTCATTATGGGAATAATAAACAAGAGAACAAGAGTAAAGTGCAAAAAATAGACAACTTTTATTGAATACACAACAAGACAATTACTTCATTAAAATGGTGCACTACCAGTATATCCTGGGGATGCCAGCATAGAATAGACCAGTGATTATAGCCAACGAAGTCAAAAAGACCAATAAGTCAGAATCTATGTATATGGCAACAACTAGCCTAAACAGATCACAGTGATTGGGACCATACCCAGAACCAAAGGAACTGCTGTGTGGAAAGTGAGAAAATGGTCAGATCAAACCGTGGTTGCCCACCGTATAAGGGTGGGGAATCATGGTGATACCGCTGGCTATGCTGTTGATGAATATATGTGTACAGCAGGGAATCAGCATGCAATAACTATATAGAACAAGTGTGCAATTTAGGAAATGTTCCCTTACCTAAAGTGCTAAAGTGCAGATCAACCCAACGCAGGACAGCCAGCCGTAGACACAAGCAGTTCCTATGGGGTGTGAGAAGGCATCCTCAGGTCATCCAAAGGTCTCCATCCGACGCGCGTTTCGCGGGGATAGCTTTGTCAAGGTGGAAAACCAAAGTAATGGCCCCATGACCTGCATGCCTGTTTTATATACCCCTCCTAATGTAAAATCCAACAGCTGAGTGGCCGGAAATGGCATGGAGACAGGAAGTGACATCGCTTAGTAACAAGCTTATGTCGCCATCGTACCTCAAAGTGGTTAAAAGTACATATAATCTGCGGGTCCATAGTGCCTCCAAACTAATCTTGATTAAACCGCTGGAAATTGGAGCTGAATTAAACATCAGAGATCTGGCCCTGGCATATATCGTTACTACGGACGCACTTCCTGATACAACCAACAGGAAGTCGTCAGCACAAGGGGCAGGGAAAGTCCAGTGGCCGCTATGTACGCTGGCGTGTCGTAACTATAGACGCTATTCCGGATCGTTACCGGAAGTCGTCATAGGAGGGGGCGGGAAGATCCCACGTGTCCGCCATGGACGCTGGTAGCTAAGGAAGCTATGGACGCACTCCGGTGAGACAGGAAGTCATCATAGGTCCTGAAGTCAACTCCACCCTATCGCCAGGTGAGTGACGCATGAATCGCCCAATAGCAATCCAAGTGCGGACATACGGGGATCACCACAAAGGAGGGCGGGGACAAGGAAAGGCCATATGACCGCAATGCAACGTCCAACCTAGGGCCACGCCTCTCCATCCCTGACTAATACAGATACAGATAGAGCGTACATCCCTGTTATAATAACTCATGCCACATTGGGTAACTAGACGGGCAGAAAAAGTAATGGTACTACTACCGAATGATGTGGTAATCAGGAAAGCCGATTATAAATAGCACCCGAAATAACTAAAGAAAGAAAAGAAAGAGAAAAGAACAGCCCACATCTCCCCAGACTTCGGCGCAATATGTGAACACTCATAGCGGTCCAAAGACAAAAGTATCATCGGTTCTCATACCTGGTGGGAAGGCCCCACGTGGCTAGTGGGGACGTGTCACCCCCCAACCACGCACCACCATTCCCAATCAGGACGACAAAACCCAACGCAGACCATGAGCCACCACATTGTGTCCTAAGTCCTGTCACCACAAGACCACCTGTTCCGAGGGACACGTATCCCCGGACACAGGGTGTACATGTGTACAAGATAGGTACCGAGGAACATCATGGGGGAGTAAAGAAGAATCAAAATTGAAAAGCATTTTTCCCCCATATCACAGAGTTGTTATAAACCGAATATAAAGTGCCAAGGTGATCAAAATTGCATGGCAAAAAGGAACACATGGAAAACATGGTACAATTAGAGTTACTCAGAACACCAATTTAGGACATGCTAATTGAGCTTCAATAAATCTTAAATATGCAAAGAGCCGCCGGAGTATACGAATCGAGCTGTTCTCTCCGTAAGATGATGATAATCCTTCAATTTGTCCCACTATTGGGTATCTGGCAGAAATCCAGGCCATGCTTCAGCCTTACGGCACACAATCACTCGTACCGCATAAAGGAGGAATATATCTAAAAGGTAATGTATCGAAAATTAATAGCAGGTCAGAGGTCATTACAATATTGAGCAAAATATTGCTCCCGGTAGCATTAAAATAAAAATAAGAACAAACCAATAAAAACAACACTCATAAACACACAAACAATGAAATTAAAAAAAGAAGGATTGCAAAAAAAAGGAGAACAGGAAATAGCTGGAACGCCAACTAGATGTCAAATTATAAAAAAGAAACAAAGCTGATGTTCTCATTGAGCCCCTTGGGGACCAGAGTGTCCAAAGTGGAGATCCATCGGGCCTCCACTTGAGCGAGACGCTTTTTCAGATCGCCACCACGGGATCCGCCACGTATATGGTCAATACCCCGTACCTTCAGTCCAGACGGGTTACTCCCATGAAATTTAAAAAAGTGTCTAGGGAGTGTTTTCAGCGTGGTAGGGTCAATAGTGTCCTTGGCAGCACTAATGTCCCGTACATGCTCCCTCGTGCGTACCCTCAATTCACGTGAAGTGAGGCCAACGTACACGAGGGAGCAAGGACACGTGGCGTAATAAACAACGTGTGTAGTAGCACACGTAATATAACACCTGATGTTAAATGTCTTAGTGCCATCTGAGGACGTGAATGTGGAGGTGCGGATGGTGTTCTGGCAGGCCAGGCACCGACCACATGGAAAACACCCTAGCAAGGGACCACGGGTACTGAAAGGATTACAAATAGGTGGCACGTAATGACTCCTTACCAGAATGTCCCGAAGATTTTTAGACCGGCGAGCTGTCATGAGAGGGCCAGGAGGGAGGACGTCAGCCAGAATAGGATCCGATCGAAGAACAGGCCAGTGCTTACCCAGGATATCTCGCATAGTCTGCCAGTGATCGTTATGAGTACCTATAAAACGAATAGGTGGATCAGTTTTTTGTACTTTAGGAGTATATTGAAGCAACTGCTGACGAGGAGTCCGCTTAGCACGTAAATACCCCTTTCGGACACAGCGGTTGCTATATCCACGATCCCTGAATCGGCTCTTGAGGTCGGCCGATTGTGACTCAAATGTCTCATCGGTAGAACAAATCCGCCTAGTTCTCAGGAACTGGCCAGTCGGGATAGCGCGTATTGTCGAAGATGTATGGGCAGATGACGCATGCAGCAGGGCATTGACTGAAGTGGATTTGCGATGGACACTAGTCTGAATCATTGACAAAGGGTCCACTTCGATGTTAATATCCAAAAAGTCAATGCACCTGCTGCTGTGTTTGTATGTTAATTTAATATTAAGGTTATTGTTATTCAATTGCCCCATAAATTCGTCAAGCTGCTCCACTGTGCCCTGCCAAAAAAACAAAACATCATCAATATATCTGAGCCAGCACTGCACATGGGAGCTAAGCCCAGTGCCACCCTCGCCAAAGACCTCCCTCTCCCACATGCCGAGGAAGAGGTTGGCATACGCAGGGGCACAGGCCGCCCCCATGGCAGTGCCGCGTTGCTGCAGATAAAATCGGTCCTTAAAAATGGAAAAATTATGTGTAAGGGCAAAGGATGCCTTCTCACACCCCATAGGAACTGCTTGTGTCCACGGCTGGCTGTCCTGCGTTGGGTTGATCTGCACTTTAGCACTTTAGGTAAGGGAACATTTCCTAAATTGCACACTTGTGCTATATAGTTATTGCATGCTGATTCCCTGCTGTACACATATATTCATCAACAGCATAGCCAGCGGTATCACCATGATTCCCCACCCTTATACGGTGGGCAACCACGGTTTGATCTGACCATTTTCTCACTTTCCACACAGCAGTTCCTTTGGTTCTGGGTATGGTCCCAATCACTGTGATCTGTTTAGGCTAGTTGTTGCCATATACATAGATTCTGACTTATTGGTCTTTTTGACTTCGTTGGCTATAATCACTGGTCTATTGTATGCTAGCATCCCCAGGATATACTGGTAGTGCACCATTTTAATGAAGTAATTGTCTTGTTGTGTATTCAATAAAAGTTGTCTATTTTTATCCTGGTGGGGATGCAGAACATTGTAGCTCCCTGATGGCTTCAGGGGCGCTACACTACAACCCCGACCCAAGCCTCTTGGCGGGGAGCATGGCCAGATTGCCCTCATTATAATCTTTTGTGTGGTAACACATACTCACCTCCCTTCTCTTCACCCAGCGCAGTGAACCTTTCTGGAACTATGCTGCTGGCAATACAGAATGACAATGCAGCTCTAGGGGGGCGCCAGTGTCGGTGCCAGCATGTACTCACTGGCATCAAGAAGAAGTGCAACCCTGGGAGAATGCAAGTGAGGTGAGTATATGTATTTTATTTTGATATATAGGAGGTGTGGGGGTTATCCTGTATATAGGGGCTATGTGGGGACTCATGCTGTATATAGGAGCCTATATGGGGGCTACTGCTGTATATAGGAGGCTATATAGGAGCTTGTGTTGTATATTGGCTATGTGAGTGCTCATACTGTATAAAGGAGGCTATGTGGGGGCTCATGCTGTATATAGGTGGCTATGTGGGGCCCATGTTGTATATAGGAGGCCATGTGGGGATTCATGCTGTATATAGAAGGCCATGTGGGTACTCATACTTTATATAGGAGGCTATGTGGGGGCTCATGCTGTATATAGGTGGCTATGTGGGGCTCATGTTGTATATAGGAGGCCATGTGGGGATTCATGCTTTATATAGGAGGCTATGTAATGCTCAAGCTGTATATAGGAGGCTATATGGGTTCTTGCTGTGTATAGGAGGCCATGTGGGGGCTCATGCTGTATATAGGAAGCTATGTGGGGGTTCATGCTGTATATCGGACGATGAGTGGATGCTCATACTGTACATAGAAGGCTATGTGGGGGCTCCAACTGTACATAGGAGGTTATGTGGGGTCTCCTGCTATATGTAGGAGGCTATGTGGGTTCTCATGTTGTATATAGAAGGCAATGTGACAACTACTGCTGTATATAAGAGGCTATATGTGGGTTAATACTATATATGGGAGGATGTGTGGGGGCTCATACTGTATATAGGAATCTATGTGGGGGCTCATACTGTATATAGGATGATATGTGGGGGCTCCTGCTGTATATAAAAGGATTTGTGGGGAACCATGCTGTATATAGGTGGCTATGTTTGGTCTCCTGCTATATATAAAAAGCTATGTGGGGGTTCATGCTGTATATAGCGGGCCTGTGTGAGGACTCATACTCTTTATAGTGCATGTTGTGTGTGGACTCATACTGTACATAAGTCTTCTCAATATTAAGTGATACCATTAACCCCTTAACAACTGCGGGCAGTAATATTACGTCCCTGCGATCATAGTGTTAATCCCCACCTGCTGCTGCGGGCTGCAGGCGGGGATCCGAGTAAATGTCAGCTGAATGGTATAGCTGACATATGTGCATCGCAGGTACAAGTGAAATTGCTATTCACCCGTACATGTTAACCCCTTAAATGGCACTGTCAAGATGTCACAGCACCATTTTAATGGCGATCGCGGTATGACCAGCTGAGGGAGGATTCTCCGGTCGTGATGTCTGTGTAACCAAACCCCCTTATCCTCTAAGAATAAACACACGGACTGCATGCGACTTGATTCAAAATGGCCACAGCAGCCTTTTATTGCCTAATGTTTTACAAACCAGCACCTTAGGGACGCCGTCCAACGGGCGACCCAAAACAACCACATAACGGTAACAATAGACAATAACATTTACAATACCCCCCGGGGTAGGCCCAGTCCACTAACTACTACTCCCCCTGTCCCCGGCCGCAACACACCGACCCAGAGACGAGGTGCCAATCACCCACGGATTGACCCCCACACTTTGGCAGAACCCCGTGCCTGCCACATCCCGGAAACCGAGAGCCACCATACCAAGACAATGACTCCCGGTCCAGCCACCAATCACTTCCAAACCTCTGGACCAGACCTACCCCCACCGCTGCTGTGACAAAGAGTATCCCAACTACCCAAAAAACATCCCCCACATAACAACACAAAGGGAGGGTGGGCGGGGATCGTTCGGCGTCCGGAAACAGAAGAGGAGGTAACTCTTCCCTCTCCCAGACTAACCCTTTCCCTGCTCCTCCTCTTCCTCCCAGGCTAAGACCATCCCCCAATGCCATATTAGGCATACACACAACTGTCCCTATTAACCCCATCACTCCCTACCTCCCCCTTGGTCATGTCGCCCCTCCCCCCCAAGTGGGTCCGTGGCTTTCTATCCCATATTCACAGGCCGCTACCGGAAGTCACGTGACGTGATCACGTGAATTCAATGGTTGTCATGGTAGCACAGTCATGTGATGACTCCTGTAGCTCAAATGACTCAGGTCGTGTAAGAAGCAACAGAGAACTGCAGGTTACAGGAGATGATCATTTCTCACGGTCTGAGCGGTGGTGCTCTAATAGGGAGAAATTAATGAGAAATCAGACAGCTGATCCTTATAACTCCCTAAGGGAACTAGTAAAATAAAAAAAAGTTTACAAAAAAGTTTTGAAAAATAAAAAACCTTCAAATCACCATCCATTCGCCCCATTGAAAATTAAAGGGTTAAAAAAAGAAAAAATATACACACATTTGGTATCGCCGCATTTAGAAATACCCGATCTATCAAAATATAAGGCTATGTGCGCACGTTGCGTACAGTTCACTGCAGAAATTTCTGCAGCGATCTGAAGAGCACATATGCGCTTCTAATCGCTGCAGAAAATGTCCGTAGTGAAGCCGATTCCATGCGCTCTGCCTGCAGCTCCTCCCATAGACAGAGCAGGAGCTGCCGGCAAAGCGCAGGAAAGAAGTGACATGTCACTTCTTTTTACGCAGCGCTTCGGCAGTAGCCGAAACGCTGCGCTCTAAAGCGCCACGTGCGCACGGCCCCTGCACAATCTCCATAGACTGTGCAGGGGACGCAGGACGCATGCAGTTACGCTGCGCTACAAAGCGCAGCGTAACTGCATGTATTTGCGCAACGTGCGCACATAGCCTAAAATCAATTAATCTGATCAGTAAACGACGAAGCGGCAAAGAAATTCCAAACGCCAAAATTACATTTTTTTGCTTGCCGCAGATTTTGTGCAAAATGCAATAACAGGCGATCAAAACGTAGCATCTGCACAAAAATGGTACCATTAAAAATATCAGCTCGAGATGCAAAAAATAAGCTGTCACTGAGCCATAGATCCTAAAAAATGAAAACACTACAGGTCGCAGAAAATGGTACAAAACGTACATCTCTTTTTTTGGACAAACTTCTGATTTTTTTAACCCCTTAGATAAAAGTAAACCTATACATGTTTGGTGTTTACGAACTATGAGTAAGGGTCTCTATGGCCTGAAACGCGTAAGGCAGTTCTGATTTTAAACATGTATGTTTTCAACATGTTTTGTGAATAAAGGATATCTTAATTTACACTGAAGACTGGACTACAGGTGCTGGATTATCACTTACTCTTATTTAGACTGACTTCTGCAGGGGTGGACCACCCCTTTTCTTCATCCGTGCACCCTAGGTGGTTTGGATCACATGGCTATGGTGGGCTGAAATTCACTCCTTTTCACTTGGAGTTTTGAACTCATACCGACCTGAGGCATCCATATTACCATATAGTGAACACAGTGAATAAAATATCTCAAAAACAATAGTGGAATCGCACTTTTTTTTGCAATTTTTCTGAATGTGGACTTTTTTTGCCATTTTCCAGTACACTGTATGGTAAAACTCATCATTTCATTTAAAAGTACAGCTCGTTCCGCAAAAAAACAAGCCAACACATGACCAGATTGACTGAAAAATAAAAAAATTACGGCTCTCGAAAGAAGGAAGGCGAAAAAAAAACAACAGCGCAAAATCGGCCATTCGTGAAGAGGTTAATATAAAATATTAATTATAATTATTATATTAATATTAAGCAGAATTAATATCAGATCTTTGCTTCAGTCTTCTCAAACAGTCACATAGTTCATTGTCCCTTGGGAAATTTAATTTCCCACCTCTGCTCTATTATGTATAGCTGTATGTTATGTATAACGCTGTACAATTGAAAAAAATGTACCTTTCTATGCTTATGCTTTTGAAGACTACCATCTCTTGCCATTGATTTATTATAAATGCTGTTCCCTACATAAGGTGCACTGCCAGTAGGTTTTTACCACTGTTGTCAAATATTATACATATTCCTTGTATTTACTTTTGCCAAGGCTTTATTGCAAAGCAGTTATTAATTGTGGATTAACATTATATCAAGGATACAGCCTCCTTCATTTATTGTACCGATGATATTTTACAAAGTGTTCATTGTTTAATTTTATATATTAATAAATATGTAGTTTTTATATCTTGTGGGCTTGTATTTTTTTCTTACTAGAAATTAACAATCCATAATTTGTAAGATTACGTGATAGATGGTTATGTTAATAAATAGGGATGATCGAATACCTCAAATATTCGGCTTCACGAATATTTTCCGAATAGGAATATTCGATGCGCAATGTAAGTCTATGGGAAGCCTGAATAGTTCCGAATAGTTGTTATTCAGGTTTCTCATAGACTTACATTGCGCATCGAGTATTCACGAATAGTCGAATAGTGGCGACCTATCCGGAAAATATTCGTGAAGCCGAATATTCGAGGTATTCGATTATCCCTATTAATAAAGTGCTTTGGCATCTGACAAATTAAGGGTTACTCTGTCTTTATTTATGTTAGGTGCATTAAAGGGGTTGTTCAAGATTGTGATGAAAGTCTGCAGTTATTTTATGGGACTTCAGACTTCTGAATTCTCACAGCATTCACTGCACACTGTCAGGATTCTCTGGTACCGGCAGTGAGAGTGGAAAATCACGAAACTGCACGGATTTGATTTGCAAACATGTAGTCACGTGCACTGCCTAGCTCAATGAAAATGAATTGAGCGAGGCCGGATAAGTCTAGTTGGAATGTGGCCAAAATAAGGCAAATCGCATACTTACGCCCACATGACAGTCCACTCTTATGCGGGCGTCACATGAGACGATCTATCGTGTAATCGCACGAGCGATCGCACCTGCCCCCGTTGTTTGTGCGTCACGGGCATATAGTTGCCCGTGGCGCACAAAGTCGTTAAATCCCCATCACAGAGCGACGTCCACTTCCTGAAGGGGGAGGGACGTTCGACGTTACAGCGACGTCATACAGCGGCCGGCCAATAGAAGCGGAGGGACGGAGATGAGCGGGACGTAAACATCCCGCCCACCTCCTTCCTCATTGCCAGCGGGACGCAGGTAAGCTGTGTTCATCGTTCCCGGGTTGTCACACGAGCGATGTGTGCTGCCTCGGGAACAACGAACAACCGGCGCACAGAAGAAGAACGACTTTTTGAAAATGAGCAACGTGTCAACGAGCAACGATAAGGTGAGTATTTTTGCTCGTTCACTGTCGCTCGTAGCTCTCACACACTACGATATATCAAACGATGCCGGATGTGCGTCACTTACGACGTGACCCTGCCGACATATCGCCCGATATATCGTACCGTGTGACGCCCGCACTAATCCTAAAAGTGTGCAGTGGGAGTCTTCAAAAGCCTGCAGTCACCTAGAGTGACTGCAGACTTTCAGCTCAAACCTGGACAAGCCCTTTAATTATAATATGAAGCAGTGTAGCATGCCAATCCTAACAGTATGTAATATACATACTGTCAGGATTCAGCTCTCCTTGCTGGTTTCAGCAGTCATCACATGGTCTCTCCACTCATGGGAGAGTTTCATACTTGCAATCCAGTGACAATTAGCTTTTTTTCCTGCTAATCTCAGTTCCTCACTGAACAATGAGATAATATGATAGAGCAGTCCCTCTGCACGTGATTGTGTGTGCAATCAAAGATGATTGAGCAGTCACATGACGACTACCCAAACTGTCTAGGGGGGCACCAAACTGAATTCTCGCTCAAGGTGCTGGAAAACCTAGATACTCCCCTGCTTCCTAACACTACCACTCACAGTACCAGCAGCATTGCCCTTTTAGCATTGAGGGTAATCTTAATATTGCTGACTGCAATATCTTTTCACAGTAAAATATCCCCCCAAACAGTGCTCAGTCTGTCTCCCGACTGCAAACATAGCCCCAAACATTTTTACACTTCTGTCTACAAGATCTGCAGCCACCTGCTGCTTGCCAATTGCCTTAGGAGAGCTCCAACGCTGGTCCTCCCGAATTGACTAAACCCTGCCCAAAATCCAATCCTTGTACATTTCCTGGAGGCAGAAGCCATTGATTTATCTGCAATTCTTATCTATCTAAGGTAATGTATCTAGCTTGAAACAGGAGGATCATAAGTTCAGGGCTCAAATCTTTTGAGCCATATGTTTACCGTATACACACACTCATCATATATGTTAAATGTGTCCAAAGGGCTCTGTTAACCCAACAGAGGACAAAAAAGTGTCCTTTTGGCTTCCCTTTGATAAGGCATGGATTTGTCTGCCTTTTTTCTCAAATTCTTTTTATCTATCTATCAATCTATCTACCTATCTACACAGGGGTGGTATTTTGCTGGTTATACATGGAATCGGTAAAAATCAGGATTCAAAACCTATCCCAAACCAACTGTATACCTGTGTCCCTAAAATTGTAAGGTCTACATCACCATATGAATTGGATAACGTTCCGTGTTGGTGGGTGCATTCCCTCCTGGATGAGTTGTCTTGCTGTTCTTATTTTATACATATAAATAGGTGCTTGTGCTGTGATTAAAGACTTGATGCTGGGTGAGTAGGAGAAGGGCTGGGCTAACTATATTTTGTTATATGGGTGTGGGGAAAGTGCAGGGCACATGAACACACCTATTTTTATTACCGTGTGTGTCACCGTCTGGCAGCACGACACAGGAATGTACGTATATAATACTATGTGTGCGTGTATGTATATATATATATATTTGCGACCACAGTATGCACTGTTGGGATTTTGTGCAAGCAGAGCAATTTTGTGTTAGTGACAGCGATAAAGATAGCCGTAGACAATCTAACATCTGGGGCACATTAGATAGATGGATTCATGGATATGGAATATGGATTGATGATATACTCACATAGGTGAAGAAATATCACATACTGTAGGGCCATGTTCACATGTTGAGTATTTGGTGAGTTTTTTACCTCAGCATTTGTAGTCAAAACCAGGAGTGGGACAATCAGAGGAAAAGTATAATAGAAAAACTTCATCACTTCTGTATTTTCTTACCCACTTCTGGCTTTGGCTTATAAATTCTGGGGTAACAAAAACTCACCGAATACTCAACGTGAGAATGTAGCCTAAAGACATTCATACATATCAGAGAAAAATCAATCTACCATTAAATTGGTATGGGGGCCTTCGGACTTTCCCCCAACACTTTTACATCCTTACCAAGCCAAATACCGTATAGAGTGGCTGTGAAATGAAGTCTATGTATTGATTGGTGAGAGTCCAACCACTGTGCCAAATGGCAGATCAGGGCACTTTTGTCTCAAAATGGATCAACACTGCGCATTATCAACCAACACTCCATTCACTGACTCTTTGGCTGCCGAGCGCTGTAGTTGCAGCTTCATAAAGAATTAATGGATTGGGCAACCAGTTGGGCATCCGACCACCACCTTCATTCTAATGGGGGTAAATATGCCTTTTAGAATATTCCCATTTTGCTGATCAGTAAAGGTCTTAGCAGTCTGACTCCAACTGATCAATATTAGGTAAGTGATTAATGTGTTGTCTGATGAAAACGAGGTAAGTCCCACAGAACTACTGGGGAAAAACCTAAATGCCACGTTTGGGTGTTAGATTGTCCTGGCTATAGGCCCATATGCTTTTGTCTCTCAAAGGTGTCTCTCCGCTGCTTTCTCCCCTTTTCCAATTGAAAAAACATTCTCACTCTCCTCAGCTTTATGGGAGTTGGGGGAGATAGCTGTGTTCATATGTTACCTAAGGTGTACATTAGAAAGGGGATAATAGTTACCCCCTCTGCACAGAATCAAAAGGAGGACTTTAGCACTACTCAATTGTCAGTCATCCAGACCACCCCAAGCCTATAGGTATGCATAAACACACAATTTTACATATATTGCTAAATGCATCAGCAGTATGAATACAAATCGTAGATATTCTATCATTATATCAGTCATTATTCTGATCAATAAAAAGTGTGCATATCAATGTTTCCACAAAATTATTTCCAAAATTGGAAGTCAGTTCCATTAGATTGCTTTCAGGGTGTGTACTTTTGTAACAAATTTAGTTTATTTCTATATACATTTCTAGACATCTATGAAAATCAATGTGTCTCCATGGTTACAGACTACAAACAAAAAGCTGTGTAGTCTGACACTATAGTTACTTGCCAATTCACTCTGAATCTCATAAAGTGAACCCGTCAGCAGAATTTGGGCCCATAAATCCTCACCAACCTGTTATCCAGGTCAAGTGACAGGTTTACAATGATGATTTTCTTTTGTCAAGCATAATTTCCATAAGGGTGAAAATTAACTTTGATCACTGTACTTAAATGGCAGTAAGAAGTCACATGGGTGGAGCCACTTGCCCAAATAGGCTTGACTGATGTCAGCAAGGCCATGGATGTCATCACAAGCCACTCCCAATGGCTTCCGGTGCATGTGCGTGAAGGGAGGTGTTCTGGCCTTGGGGTCATGTGAGTACTGTGCATAAATCGAATGTTACTGGAGGTACTTCTTAATGCCGTTTCAGTACCGACATCTCTTATACTTTGGAATGTTAAAGTCAGACAGCCATGTGCCATCCATGTGATGTATATCTTTTTCACGAACCCATAGACTTGTATTGGCCCTTGTCATTCATGGTGCCGGAAAAAACAAACATGTCTCCGTGTGGTTCACATGGATACACAATATGGGGCATGTGAAGATCACCATAGGTTAAAATGGGTACATGTGGTATCTATGAAAAAATGGATGCCACATGTACCGGAAACATGGCATGTGAAAGGGACCTCATCTAATCTGCCCAATAAGTCACCATCGTTATTAGCTACCTAGTGCCAGTTTGAAAACCGAAATGCTGCTGACAGATTCACCTTAAGCAAGTCAGGTGGTTAATAAACATAGGGAAAAGAAAAGGTTCTGTAACACATGACTGCAGGACTAGACTATGCAACGTTTGTTTATGGTCTGTTTCGATGGAGACACATATCTACATAGGAGCTGTACAAGTGAAATAGCAGCAGGTTTTTCCAACGTTACTTCATTTTTTTAGTTTTGATGCATAACAGGAAACAACAAAAATGAAAGCAAAAAATTGTACACACCCTGTAAAATTAGAACAACAATTCAATGGACATTTACCATGTGACACAACACAAGATTTCAACCATACTCATTTTGGGTTCCATGAAGAGGCCATTCCTAGGGTCATTTGTATATTGTAAAATGTGACCTAATCGCAAACAGTAAAAGAAGAAAAGTCTATCATATGGTGATTGTGGTGACAAACATGAATGGGAAGATCCATTTTCCCAGGACCTTAACCAATACTTTTATTTCCGGGTAACATGCTTACATCAAAACTCTCAGAGAATTGTGACCTGGTTGTGAATTGCAGACTTGCCAGATTACAACAGCCTGCATGCTGTCCCTTGATAGCTAAGGAAATGACCAAGGAAACACCTTATTGTGATCTCGTTGCTAATTTCGACCAATCACAGTTCAACTTGCATTTTCAAAACTTTGTTCAAAAATTGTAAGGCGGACTCTGATTGGATACTGAGGTTCGATGACATTTATGGGATAAAAAGACCATTCAACATTATTGCACTGAATTAAAAAAAGGGAGCAGTAGTTGAACAAGATAACCAAGAGCATATCTATAGAGGGTTAGAGGGGTAGCAAACGCACTTTGACCTTGTTGCCTGAGAAAGCCCTTTGCCACATAAGTAGCCACCAGTATTATACACATGGTTTTAGTACACATTTTGTCTTGAAGCGCAGAAGCTTCTAGAACACGCACACTGTAGAGTGTCTAACGAAGTAAAAAGTAAAGACCTTCACCACGCTTGAAAATCTGCTGCTTATTCAGCACAACGCAATATTTTAATTTGCATTCACACATGAACATCCTCATACCACCCTCCTTTTAAATCTGAAATATAATCCCCTCCTATTCCATGCATTTCCCAAAAATATTACAAAAATAAGTTAAAATTGCCTCATTAATTCTCATTAAATATGACAAAGTTGCTTTATGTGGTGGAATAAAGACTATCAACAAATTTCTACAAAATCATTTAGCTTTCATTGAAACGTAAGTTCCATTTGATGTACAGTGTCTCATTCGTTTCAAGAGTCCTGACGTTCTCCATTACACCGTGCTAACAATAGCATGACTTGGTCAGAATGTCTTCAAAAAAGAAATTCTGGATCTCCTGGTGATAGACCTCTTTTGATATCCGGGCTAGCTGAGGAATCAGGTCATATAAGATGTTGTGGTATGGTGGACCTGGCATCCATAATAGGTTTTTCCATTTTATGACAATCCATAGGCTCTTGCTTCATGGGCTTTGGGTGGATATTTGTCCTTCAAAAATATTTTACAAAAATGTTCTTTTTACCAATGCCACTTAAATAAAGTCTGTAGCCCAAAAACAAAACATAATACACCCTCTTACTCAAAAGTTTAAAAAGGTTAGATCATGTTTACTCCATCTGAACTAATGTCAATGTCTCTATCACTTAATACACTGTATTAGGTGGAGGTTGGTGCAAAGCATCGGGGGGCTGTAGATGAGGTCCTGGTTGGTTTTGTTGATTATACCATTGGTTATAGTTCTCAAGATAGCTTGGGGAGGAACAGTGAGGAAGACTTTGCTGCTGAGGGGTTCTGCTTCTACTACTATGGTCCCAAATAGGTGGAGATGAGGGAGAATTGCAAGCCATTGAATCACTGTTGTTGGGGCTATGCTCCAATCCGGGACCCTCACCGTTCTTGTAAAGCTTCTTGAATTTTGACCTGCGGTTCTGGAACCAAATCTTAACCTGAAGAGCAGAAGTGAGAAGAGAATTATTAAATCACTGCAGATAATGAAACCTTCTCTTTTGAAAGACTTTATATAAAATTACCCTAGAATGATGACAATTTCAAAAAGTTATAAATGCCCGTTTTATAATCTTTTGATCATTTTTATGATGTTTTTTCTTTTTTAATTCTTAGTTCTCTCAATGAAAGGACCACGTCCCCTAAGTGTATACATCTGAACAAAGATTTTAGGCTGCTATTGACCCTTTAATCTTGAATGATGCTATCAAAATATCGCTAACAAATGTATTTCCTAAATGGTGCTCAAATCTCTCAATTTTGTCATAATGACATATTCTGTAATGACAATGTAATGCAAATTTTAAATATTCTCATTTTCCTGCTTGCCTTTTCCTGGGAATCTCTACCTACAGATCAGACAAGTGGAGGTCTTAAGGCTGCTTTACACGCTGCAATATCGCTAGCGATCGCACCCGCCCCCATAGTTTGTACGTCACGGGCAAATCGCTGCCCGTGGCGAACAATATCGCTAGGACGCGTCAAACTGACTTACCTTCCTAGCGACGTCGCTGTGGGCGGCGAACAACTTCTTTTTTAAGGGGGCGGTTCATGCGGCGTCACAGTGACGTCAATCAGCGGGCCACCAATAGAAGCGAAGGGGCGGAGAGCAGCTGCATTCACGTCATTCCCACCTCGTTACCGGAGGACGCAGGAACGCTGTTATTCGTCGTTCCTGGGGTGTCACACGTAGCGATGTGTGCTGCCTCAGGAACGACAAACAACCTGCGTCCAAAATGAGCAACGATATTTGGGAAATGAACAACGTGTCAACGATCAACGATTTTTCACAATTTTGCGATTGTTAGCGGTCGCTCGTAGGTGTCACACGCAACGACGTCGCTAATGACGCCGGATGTGCGTCACAAATTCCGTGACCCCAACGATATCTCGTTAGCAATGTTGTTGCGTGTAAAGCGGCCTTTAGTTTCGCTCATGGAAAACATCTGCATGCACTTTGTATATTCCCCATGTTTGCATGGATATACCCCCCCATATTCCAAAAACATATTGATATATAAAATATATTTAGATCTAATAAAGAATCGAATAAAAACATGAGTGGATAAATATTGTGGCTTAGGCATAAGGCAAAACTGAACAAATTCGATCTGCAGGATCAGCAAACTGTCCTGACCTCTAGAAACTGACAGATCATGTAGATGTATTCACTTGGTGTTCATTTGTTTCTGGGAAGTGTTTTGCTTTCTCTCTAGATCCTTCCTACCCCCACACTCGCTCTACACCTCTGTCCCGATTTTCCCCCGCCCTGTGACTCATCCCAAGCTCTTCTCCAACAGGACCAAACCCAGTTTCACAGCAACATTGTGTTTTGTAAATTGGTATGAGGAAGCCTCAGGATACCACCTCCCTGACCATAAACACCCCACCCTGACATCTACCACCCTTTACAATACCTCAGTTGACTTTTTTTTTTTACAAAAAAGGAAAAGAACAATTTTCATTATGCAAGTAGGTAATCTTACTTAACTACTTCCACAATTTTACAGCTAATTTCTTGATAATTAGATCAAAATTAATCAAAATTGGTGTGAAATCGGTCTAATTGAAAACTGTCAGAAATGTTTTCTGAATAATTTGGTCAGACGTTCATCAACATCCAGCCATAATCATACTGCAACACAAATTTGATGGTTTTAGACATCAGATTTTTGTTGACATGTGGTTGTTATGGCACTGTCTAATATCTATAAGTCCAGATCTGCGTGATTATCAGCACACACTAGACATATGGTGATATCACCAGGATTAGTCGATAATCTAACGTGTACACCATTCTCTCAACACTACACAATCAACTGTGTGAGAAAGATTAAAATTGGTCCAAAACATCATATCACTACTATGAGGTTATCACTTAACCATTAAATTTCAGTATCAAAACAATATATTCTGACGTTCTTCAACTGGATACAGCCAATGGAGGACACCATCTCTGTGATCCTTTGGGATCCAGTGGTGCCACCTGCTACAAACCACCATCCATGGTGACATTTATTTTCCAAAGGCTTCAGTGCTGCCTATGTTAGAAATACCTATTACTGAGGCTTTAAACACTAGATTTTTTGTTGAAATTTGTTTTTTTATGGCACCATATAATGTCTATCAAGTCATACATAGTCAAAAAATGTATCCTAAAAAAATAATGATTTTCTCTAGAGGTTGTATTAGTCACTTAGCACCTTCAGGTTCAATAGGGGGACATGTATATTGAGCCAAGCAAACATGCATGACTATGAATAGAGAGTTGATAGTACCAGTCATGTCTGTCTTATTCCCCAAAAAATGTGTTAGAATTGAATTTGGATCTTTTCCAAATCTGTTAAAATCGGTTTACCGCTAAATATAAAAGTATTTCGCCTTCTCTTTGCTTTTGTGATAATTCTGAGTGATGATCATGTATTTAAAGGGCTGTGGAATTAATAGCACTAAATAAATAAGTGAATGAATAAAATAAATTAAAAAAAAAATTAATAATACTGACATCAGTTCTAATAGACTGACTTGTTGGAACAGCTCAGTCCTAGTTATGTTAAATATATAAGGAAAAATAAATAGTGGCTCAATATATTTATCTTTGTTTGTGGTGGTGGGGAAGAGTTATTTCCAAAAATGATCGCAATAAGAGTCAATTAATGGAACCCTGCGGGCAAAACTGATAAGCCTTATTGTACTGCAGAGGCCTGAGGGGGTGGCAAATGACACAGAAATTCCAAGAACACCAAAGAGCGAGTCCTCTAGCATCTCAGACCCTGTCTTAGCCATTATAGGAGAGCATCTAGTTTGCTTGGAGTGTTTTTTTATGTTACTGGGCAAAAAAAGTTGCCCAACTTTCTTAGCCATCAACTAGCCAATTATATATCATGCTATGATAATACTTAGCTGTGCTAGGGTATGGCTCTCTAAATTTTCTTATGCAACACCCATCAAATACCCAGTACTGTTTATTCTTCTGCCAATCAGTATTACTTTGATGTATAGAACTATTACATACTCTATTGTTTTACTACATATTTGAGTAAGACCAAGGATCTTCAGATGTATGTGCATCTCATAGTGCCACGCACTTATCTTTCAGATTGTCATGTGATTCTACTTGTCGGGGCACAGCTTTGTTTATTGCTGTGTTGCATGGTGTGTTATTTTATACTCTTGTTTGTTATTACCTGTGTCTGTGTTAGTCCCAGCTGAGCCGCCAGTTCTGCTCTCTCAGGTAGTGCCAAGTACTGGGCCTTCTGGAAACGTCTCTGGAGTGCTGCCAGCTGGTAACTAGAGTAGATTGTCCTTGGCTTTCGGACCTTTTTTGGTTTTCCGTTGACCATTCGCACTTCTGTTTCTGGTTCCTCCTTTATGGAAACTACAAGGAAGATGTAGGGGAGTTGAGAATTGAAGCACCATATTCTGGACTCTTCAAATGCTACCAATATATTGTATGTCCATATGGTTCACCTCACCATCCAACCTTTAATACGTATAGGTTAAAAAGGCCCATCTACTATCACTTTCCATGAAGAGAGTTAGGACAAGATAAGTGCCACCCAAACTATTACAGTTGATCATTGTCTTTAAAAAAAATCGACAACCTACCTTATATTCTCTATGAATCTATACCTATTTACTCCATTGACTACTTTTCAGAGACTTTTTGGTTCTTTGATCACTTCTTACTGTTTATTCTGCCTTCAACAAATGCTAACTATTCCTGGGTTATATCGGCAAAAAAATCTTGTCTGCTTCTTGATATTGCCTAGTCTCTCTCTTCTCAAGTCATTCTGGAAGCCCTCAATCATTCTCTATTTATTAAGGAACAACCACCTACCAATCACCGTAACTACTTCGTCTCCCTATGCTTTTCTTTCCACTTAATCATAGGCTATGATATCTCAATATCTCCTGCTTTCTTCTATCTAGTGCTTACTCCATCTTCATTGACCATAACCTACCTCAATTACTGCCATTATGATTCCATAAATGTTCTCTTTGCTTACTTACGTCTTAGGGTCCCTTACATAGTAAAGGACCATATTGGCCCGTGTAAAATGAGCCTTCTTTATCTAGATGTATAATGGTGTTTTAGATGTATAACTGTAGTAGTTTATTCATTTAATTGTGCTTTAATACATAATGCATATCTTTGTCCAGTCGGAAATCCTAACTTTATTCTATTTTAAGTGTTACTTTAAATAAAGTGTATGTGCGCCTCCTATCTATTTATGGCTGTTTAGCCCCTTTGTGTCCTAATTGACCCTGCCTGTCTTGTATACTGTTCAAGTACTGTGGGTTATTGTCTCAGTATATCTTAGGGGCACATCTGTCTACCATCTTATCTCAATTCTGAGCTTATACAGTTTTGCCCCTAGGCATGTGCCTAGCAAACCTCAATGGTGAATACACATTTGATATTTAGTCCAAAAGACCTAAACCTGGAGTCTACACAGAGATTGAGTCTTCTTCCTTCCACAAGCTCTATTGTTTGACATCTTTTCTATGGTCTACTGATCAAAAGACTCTTTAGATTTGAGGGCATACCAGCAAATAAAACCCTGAAAGAACTTAGGATATCCTAAATATTTCCCATTTTATAGACAGTCAACTTCTGTAATATTCAACATTTGGGATTATATGACCATTTTTAAAGATATCGAAAAATTTAGAACCTATTGCTTCATCATCTTCTTTGTAACTCAATGCAATGTCATATAACCACCACTATTCAACCTCATGGTAAAACATTGCTTAGTTATTGATATGACTGTCGGAGAAGCATTATAGCAATGCCCTACAGATAAGATTAATTTTTGTTTCATGATACCATTTGTGACCAAAGGATAATTTAGCATTATAAATTAAATCTGTGGCAATGTCCACACAAGGCAGAAAATCACTCATTTTACATGGTGATCTGTGAATTTTCAAGGTAACCCACACATGAAAGTCAATAGGAACCCATATTATTGTCTTACAGATGTCTCATGGAGAGAAAATCGTACAAAAAATGAAGGGTCATCTAGATATTCCAGGTATGTATGGACTCTATATGTTAATGATAACATGAAGAACCAAAAAATACTGGTAGACACAGACAGCTTAGTCATAGACGGGCCGGATATAAGTAGCGACAGTCAACCCGCCTAACTTTAGCCAGAAACAGACAGTCGGGATATAAGAAGATCAAGTCAGACAGCTTGGTTGTCTTCAACTTTTTGCACACCTTAGATGTACAGTAGATAGACAGACATCCTGGATATAGGCAGACAGGTAAACAGGAGCTTGGGATTAGAGAAGAGACAGGAAGGGAGGGACGTGGTGCATCACAGAATATCTGCAGTAAAGGTAGAAATGCACCCTGATTAAAGCGGCAGACAGAAAGGCAGCAAGAGCTCCATAAGCCCCTCTCCTCATAAGCTTCTGTCAGTCACACACACAACTGGAGCCTTTAAACTGATGAAAAACGTCATCGATGTAATGATGTCTCAGAAAACCCCACAAGCATCTTGGAAAAATATTCCATATACCTAAAGTTGTTGTTTTCTTACCTATCTTCAAGAAATGTAAATTAGTAATCATGGAAATAGTTTTGAGTCGTAATAATAGTTAATAATTAATGCATAAAACTAATAATTTACTTTAATTAATAGAATCATTTTAATTTTAATGTTAGATGAACCACCCTAAAAAGTACAAAAAAGTTGAAATCTCTTTTGTAGGATCCTTGCTAACGTTACCTGTCAATGTGCCAGGGCTCTATGGTATAATGTAGGATTATTTACAGTTTATAGGGTTTTTAATAGGGATTTTCTGGATAGGCTATGTTATGATATTCTTTTCCCAATGACTTTAATAAGAGAAGATTGCAGTAGAGCAAGTTTAGTTATGTTTGGTGTAGATCATTTCTAGCAGTTACAGAACTACAACTCCCAGCATGTCTTGTCAGCTTATGGCTGTCAGGCCAAACAGAGTTGTAGCTTGTAACCACTGATGAGCCGTAGGTTGGAGTCCACTGATGCAGATGATCGATCCAAACCAAAGCAAAAACTATTGGCAAATGTTCTAGGTCTACCGGGGTCCATATCTCGGTTAAATCTATGGTATTGTCACTGCAGCCAATTACTACTTAAAAGTGTTGACATCATCCCATATAAACAAAATATAGGACTGCCATTAATCCCAAGATCCCATATCAGAACCTATTGGCAAATGTCCTAGGTCTACCAGGGTCCAATCTTGGTTAAATCTATGGTACTGTCACCGCAGTCAATTACTACTTAAAATTGTTCACATCATCCCATATAAACAAAATTTCGGACTGCCAATAATCCCCAAATCCCACATGAGAACCTGAAGTGCCCCCACCCGTATAATAACCAGGCAGAATGATGACAACAGAAGAATGCTGCACAATGGACCATGCAGTCATGTTTCTTCTGATGACACTTTTATCACTTGTGTCTTATTCTTTCCTTTCTTTTAGCTTATGCACTCTCAGTACCGCTCTCTATTCAAGTTCTCATTCCTCTCGCCTGCCCTCTTATTTGCCCCAACTAGGAAATGGCCAGCCTAAGTGTTGATACATTGCCTCCTATGTCACTTTTTGTTGCCATTTTTTACTCTTTTTTTCTTTGCCCTGTCTCTTCTTTGCCTTTTCCTGAAGTTCTCCGGTCTGGCACTGTCACTGTCAGAAGCTTCTTGTTTGCCTATCCTTTCCATGATACCCTATGATAATGCCCTGTCATCTCCTTGGCTGCTCTGTCATCATCTGGTCCTTTACCTCTTGGTGCCCTCGTTTTGGCCCTTCTCTCGCTTTATACGGTGTATATGTCCCATATCGTATTGCTATGATTGTCCACTTTTCTTTTTCTCCATTACTTCTAGATTCTTGACATATAGTGATTCATTTTTCAAACAGATGTAGTAGAGGATTTTTTTTTTCCAACTGGCACATCCCCTTGTACTATAACTGTTATGTCTAGTTTTACATAGGACTGCAGGTACACCTTCTGCATTGCACAATTTTATCTATAGTATCACACCACCAAAATAGAGATGTTACGGCAAATGGTAAATGAAAACTGAACTCTGCTACATCACAGGTGAGTATTTTTAGGCTGTCACCTAATATGTCATCACATATAAAGGGGCAGATGTCAGCACCCATCTCTACATACCTGACTCTGGAGCCGGAGGTTCTCGGTAATGTCCATAGGAACGGTATCCACCTCCATACTGATAGTCGTCCTTGGGCATAAAGCCTTCTGATCCCACTAGCCCACTCAGGTTGAATTGGGGATGATGGTGGTAGTTGTACGGATTGAGCGTCTGAGAATACGCCTGGCTCTGGTAGTATTCGTGTTGGCTGGCGGCCATTGGACCACTGTAGTAGCCCATGTCCGTGGCAGTGGACTCAGGTAGGGTGGGCGAGTCCTTGGCGTGGCAACTCAAAGAGGTGCTCAGGTCAGTTAATACGGCCATCTTCTTCTCATAGGTCCCACTCATGTTATGTAAAAATAAGAGATCCCAACAGACCTTCACACACACATCCCTGCTGAGCTTATGCACGTCTCCCAGTACAATAAAACCAAACCAAAGCTCCACAGACCAGTTCTACTCCATAATTATAGGGTAGAGAAGGGAGGGTCCCGCATTCCTATTGGCTCCAGGAGGAAAGCCTTCCAGGCAAAACAGATTTCTAAACCAGCTCTATATTTATGGCTCAGCGTCATGTCAGTACAAAAAGAAAAAAAAACACACAAATACAGACACATGTATATGTATATATATATATATATATATATATATATATATATTATATTCTCCAGTGCAAATGTTTACATAAAGTAGCAGCAAGTCACAGTGTGCGGGGGCTGCAGGAAACCTCTGCCTAAATATACACTAAGTCCAAGAATAAATGAGCCGGCAGATGTAGCAGAGTTGAAGTTGTTTAACTGTTCCCTTTTTTTGGTTTATGGCAAGTTGTGGTTTGCCTGCAGTCCTATGTAACACGTTCACAATATATTATATGATTTTAGCAACTCGGATTTGCTACATATTACATTGTAGCTGATCAAGTGAATATTTGCATATTTAGAGGCATACATATATGTAATTGGTGATACACACCTAATAGTATATATAAATCTATTACCATAAATATGTACAATCAGTAATCAATCTATCATATGGCGAATGTTTACAGTATAGAATAGGGATAATAATAATTTATAATAATGTTATTCATTTATATAGCGCTATTAATTCCACAGCGCTTTACATACATTGGCAACACTGTCCCCATTGGGGCTCACAATCTAGAGTCCCTATCTGTATGTCTTTGGAGTGTGGGAGGAAACCGGAGTACCTGGAGGAAACCCACACAAACACGAGGAGAACATACAAACTCCTTGCAGATAGTGTCCTTGGTGGGATTTGAAGCCAGGACCCCAGCGCTGCAAGACTGCAGTGCTAACCACTGAGCCACCGTGCCGGATTAGAAAGCAATGAAGAAACAGCCATAATATTGCTCCATATTCAGACCCCATGTGGTTCTACTGGACTGAACCTGGAACATTATGGTAATTATTAGGCTATGTGCGCACTAGGCATTTTTCGCAACGTTTTTGCACATTTTTGTCCATTTTTGGGCTCAAAACTGCATGAGTTTGCTTCCCCAGCAAAGTCTATGACTTTTCATTTTTGCTGTCCGCACACAACTTTTTTTTAGCTGCATTTTTGAGCTAAATAAAAAAATGGACATGTCAATTCTTTCCTCCATTTTTCACCCATGCAATGCATTGGAAAAACGCAGCATAACGCAGTGATCAAAAATGCAGCAAAACGCAGTCAAAAATGCACCAAAACGCGGTAAAAACACATGCGTTTTTTCCGGTGTGTTTTTGCCGAGGGTGCTTTTTTTGCGTTTGTGCGTTTTTTGCGGCCAATAACGCACAAAAACGCAGCATCAAAAAAACGCTGTGTGCGCACATAGCCTAGAGGCCCCGTCACACGCTACGATATATCTAACGATATGTCGTCGGGGTCACGGAATTTGTGACACACATCCGGCATCGTTAGAGATGTCGTAGCGTGTGACACCTCCGAACGACTGTTAACAAGCAAAAATACTCACCTTATCGTTGCTCGTTGACACGTCGTTCATTTTCATAATGTCATTCCTCCTTCTGCGCGCCGGTTGTTCATCGTTCCTGAGGCAGCACACATCGCTACGTGTGACACCACGGGAACGACGAACACACCTTACCTACGTCCCGCCGGCAATGGGGAAGGAAGGAGGTGGGCGGGGTGTTCCGGCCGCTCATCTCCGCCCCTCCGCTTCTATTGGCCAGTGGCTGTGTGAAGTCGCTGTGACGCCGAACATCCCTCCCCTTCAGGAAGAGGATATTCGCCGCCCACAGCGATGTCGTTAGGTAGGTAAGTACATGTGACAAGGGGTTAACGACATTGTGCGCCACGGGCAACGAATTGCCCATGACGCACAAACGACGGGGGCAGGTGCGATCGCTCATGCGATCGCTCATTATATCGTAGCGTGTTACGCCGCCTTTAGACTTGCTTATATAGCACCATTAATTCCACAGCACTTTACAGTGCTTTATCATCACTGTCCCATCACAATCTACATTCCCTGTAATTGAGGAAATCAAAGAACCTGGAGAAAACAGAAAAAAACAACACCTAAACAGATGTGGTTCTGGGTAGGATTTGAACTCAGTGCTGCAAGGTAAAAGTGCTCACCACTGAGCCATGTGGCCACTATGCTGACTCTTAGATATGTGATGGTCCTCCCGTTCTGACCCTGATATTTAGCCAGATTATACCTCGTGAAATTCTCCATATAATAATCTCTGTTCCTATAAAAAGACTGACCAGAGAAAACAACTGACGGAGTATGGTTGCTCAGTGGTGAGCATTGCAGCACTGGGGTCCTGGATTTAAATCCCACCAACGATAACATCTGCAAGGAGTTTGAATGCTCTCCTGGCACTTGTATGGGTTTCCTCCAGTTTCCTCCCACTTTCCAAAGACATACTGATAGGAAATTTAGATTATGAGTCCCAATAGAGACAGTGATGATGGTGTTTGTAAAGTGCTGTAAAATTAGAATGACTCTGTCACTAGGTTTTTTGCCACCTAATCTAAGAGAAGCATAATGTAGGGGCAGAGATCCTGATTCCAGCGGTGTTTCACTTACTGGGCTGCTTAGTGTAGTTTTGATAAAATCATTATTTAATTAGCACTAGATTATCTTTGGAGGTCTACTGGGCCTGCTGCTAGATAGTCCAGCATATTCATGATCTCTGTATAACTGCTAGATCTGCAGCAGAGAAAACATTGATTTTATCAAAATGACAGCAAACAGCTCAGTAAGTGACACATCGCTGCAATCAGGGTCTCTGCCCCTACATTATGCTGCTTTCAGTGAGGGTCAAAAACTTGCTGACAGATTCCTTTAAAAACCTACTATTGGAGGAACTTTTGTCTCACTTTAAGGGTAAACACACGGTGAGTAATACGGAGCAAGTGGAATGCGATAAAAAAAATCAATATTCCTCTACAGGGCAGCGCACATGTGCGATTTTTTTTCTCAGCCCTAATCGGACCAAGAAAACAATTGCAGCATGCTGCAGGTGCAATGCGATCCTTTTTCATTTGCACCCATTCAAGTCTATGGGGGCGAGAGAAACATCGCATTGCAATTGCATTACAGAGAAGTGCAATGTGATATACGGATCAGCTGGCAATGGAGGAGATGGGGAGATAAATCCCTCCCTCTCCTCCACAGCGCTGTCCCTCCCCTCCTCAGCGCCGGCCCTCCCCTCCGCAGCTGTGGTCTGATCGCAAGATCAGACCACAGTCGCTTGACACTCGGCTCCCGCTGTGGTAGCGTGAGCCGAATGTCATGCGAGCACTCGCACTAATCCCCGTGTGACCCCAGCCTAATACTTCTAAAGATACAGTGGAGGGGAGGGGAGAAAGGGCAGATATTTTACTACAGGAACTAGCGGTGTCTGCAGGTACTGTGTCGGGTCCAGTGAGCCACGAGACCGGGAATTGTATACATATACGAAGCTATTTTAGCGCTTGTTACATATGAATGGTATGTACCTGGGCGTATCAATCATTGAGCCAGACACTAAAAATGGCTGTAGGGCTGCAGAGGTCTCCATGGACTCCACGGACAACATTCTGTGAGCGTTGTGAAATGGAGATATAAGCACATGAGTATCTACTGCACAAAAATCCCCTATATTCACACATAAAATGGGCGCACTTCTTAAATCTATCACAATACCGTGACACAACATCCTATTTCAGCATAAATTCCTCCAAGTTATATAAATGTCCACCTCTACCTCAGTGAATGACCTGCGCTTTGTGTGATTAGCTCTTATGGTCTTCTTCATGGGTACAGACTAGAAGCCCCCCTGATCCTGCAGTCATGTGTCCTAGCTCCCCAACACTCTTTTAACTTCAGGGGTCAGGTGGAAGATAGTAACACAAGCTTAGGATGTAGTCTGTAACCATGGAGACACATAGGCCTGCTGAGGAGATGCATACACAAAATAGTACATTTTTAAGACTATATAGTTGGATAGTGAGACCAGAAAGAAAATACATAGCGACGGTATTTTTTTTTTTGAGAGACAAATGAAAGATTCCCAAAATTTGTGACCTTAATCTGCCACAATCCTGGTGCGCAGCTCTTAATAAATTCCCCCCAACATATTCATATTTATCTCCACTAAGCAGAAGAGCTTACAATCTAATGTTCCTACTTAAAATATTGGAAATGCTAAGCAGTGTATCCCTTTAACAACGAGTGTCGTACATATACGATGATCGATCGGAGTGAATGTATGAAGCGGGCTCAAGAGAGAGAGATAGAATAGTTTATATACTCTATATATATACATATATATATATATATATATATATATATGGGAAAAAAACATAATAAAAAATAAAAAGTGAATAAAAAAAATGTATATATAATATTTTTCATTTTATTTATCTAATATAGATATATATATATATACAGTATATATATATATATATATATATATATATATATATATATATATACTAGAAGGTGGCCCGATTCTACGCATCGGGTATTCTAGAATTTACGTATTGTGTAGTTCATGTATGATTTTTGTTATATATATATATATATATATATATATATATATATGTTGTTGTGTGTAGTTACCAAGTGTTTGTGTAGGGCGCTGTACATGTTCTGGATGTTGTCTGGGTGTGATGGGGGGTGAGAGCGGTGTTGTTTGTGTGTTGCGTTGTTTGTGGAGCGCTGTGTGTCTGTAGCGTTGTGTGTGTGTTGCGCAGTTTGTGTGTGTGTGGTGTGTTTTGGGGGGAGGTATGTTTTGTGCAATGTGCGTGTTGTGCGGTATGTGCGTATATTTGTGTGTGCAGCGTTGTCTGTGTGTGTGGGTGTCTGTGTAGGGCAGTTGTTTGTGGTTCCCAGTGTGTGTGTGTGGTGTGGTGTGTTGTGCAGTGCGCGCGCGCGTATGTGTGTGTGTTGGGGGGAGGTGTGCACTTCCCATCGTGCTCCATCCCCCATGCAGCGCACTCCCCATCGTGCTCCATCCCGTATGCTGCGCACCCCCCATCGTGCTCCATCTCCCATCCTGCGCACTCCCAAACGTGCTCCATCCGCCATGCTGCGCACTCCCAAACGTGCTCCATCCGCCATGCAGCGCACTCCCCATCGTGCTCCATCCCCCATGCTGCGCACTCCCAAACGTGCTCCATCCGCCATGCTGCGCACTCCCCATCGTGCTCCATCTCCCATGCTGCGCACTCCCAAACGTGCTCCATCCGCCATGCTGCGCACTCCCAAACGTGCTCTATCCCCCATGCTGCGCACTCCCAAATGTGCTCCATCCGCCATGCTGCGCACTCCCAAACGTGCTCCATCCCCTATGCTGCGCACCCCCCATCGTGCTCCATCTCCCATCCTGCGCACTCCCAAACGTGCTCCATTCGCCATGCTGCGCACTCCCAAACGTGCTCCATCCGCCATGCTGCGCACTCCCCATCGTGCTCCATCTCCCATGCTGCGCACTCCCAAACGTGCTCCATCCGCCATGCTGCGCACTCCCAAACGTGGTCCATCCGCCATGCTGCGCACTCCCAAACGTGCTCCATCTCCCATGCTGCGCACTCCCAAACGTGCTCCATCCGCCATGCTGTGCACTCCCAAACGTGGTCCATCCGCCATACTGCGCACTCCCAAACGTGCTCCATCCGCCATACTCCGCACTCCCCATCGTGCTGCATCCTCCATGCTGCGCACTCCCAAACGTGCTCCATATGCCATGCTGCGCATTTCCAAACGTGCTCCATCCGCCATGCTGCGCACTCCCAAACGTGCTCCATCCGCCATGCTGCGCACTCCCAAACGTGCTCCATCCGCCATGCTGCGCACTCCCAAATGTGCTCCATCCGCCATGCTACGCACTCCCAAAGGTGCTCCATCCGCCATGCTGCGCCAGCATCAGCCTCTCTACCTGCAGCATCAGCCTCTCTCCTCCCAGCATCAGCCTCTCTGTCCCCAGCATCAGCCTCTCTGACTCCAGCATCAGCCTCTCTGTCTCCAGCATCAGCCTCTCTGTCTCCAGCATCAGCCTCTCTGTCTCCAGCATCAGCCTCTCTGTCTCCAGCATCAGCCTCTCTGTCGCCAGCATCAGCCTCTCTGTCGCCAGCATCAGCCTCTCTGTCCCCAGCATCAGCCTCTCTGTCCCCAGCATCAGCCTCTCTGTCCCTAGCATCAGCCTCTGTCCCCAGCATCAGCCTCTCTGTCCCCAGCATCAGCCTCTCTGTCCCCAGCATCAGCCTCTCTGTCCCCAGCATCAGCCTCTGTCCCCAGCATCAGCCTCTCTGTCCCCAGCATCAGCCTCTCTGTCCCCAGCATCAGCCTCTCTGTCTCCAGCATCAGCCTCTCTGTCCCCAGCATCAGCCTCTCTGTCCCCAGCATCAGCCTCTCTGTCCCCAGCATCAGCTTCTCTGTCCCCAGCATCAGCCTCTCTGTCTCCAGCATCAGCCTCTCTGTCCCCAGCATCAGCCTCCCGCAGCATCAGCCTCTCTGTCCCCAGCATCAGCTTCTCTGTCCCCAGCATCAGCCTCTCTGTCCTCAGGATCAGCTTCTCTGTCCCCAGCATCAGCCTCTCCGTCTCCAGCATCAGCCTCCCCATCCCAGCCTTCCCCAGGATCAGCCTCTGTCGTCTCAGCCTCCTCCAGCACGCCGTGCTCCTCTGCCGACACTCACAGATCCGATCGCATACACTCACACACACCCACACACACCCACCCGATCGCATACACTCACACACACCTGATCGCATACACTCACACCCACCCGATCGCATACACTCACACCCACCCGATCGCATACACTCACACACACCCGATCGCATACACTCACACACAAAGACACACACACTGACGATATTGCACATACGCGCTGATACTCACAACATCCGGGGATATCACATGCTTCTGGCCATGTGATCCCCCGGCAGGTCCTGGAAGCTCACAACAGCACAGTATCGCCGCCGAGAAGCAAGCGATATCCCAGGATGTTGTGAGTATTTGGATGCGATGTGATGTGTGAGGTGTGTGTGTGTGTGTGCTGTTATGTGTGTGTATGTTCCGCAGCTGCAGGACCTTGATGTGTGGATGCGATGTGATGTGTGTGTGAGGTGTGTGTGAGAGTGAGTGTGAGCCGGTGTACACTGGTAACTATGATACACATCGGGTAACTAAGGGACCTTAGTTACCCGATGTTTATAATGGTTGCCAGCTTTCACGGCCTCCGTCAAGATCCCAGCATCGCAAGGTTATGTCTGGCGCTGCCGGGATCCTGACGGAGCCGGTGTAGAAGCAAGCGATATCCCAGCATGTTGTGATGTGTGAGGTGTGTGTGAGAGTGAGTGTGAGAGTGAGTGTGATCTGATGTGTGTGTGTACTCACCTGGGAATCGGAGCTCCGTGTCAGTTGGGCCAGAGCGAGCGTGCATTGCGTGAGGGGGGCGGGGCCTGCAGAGAGCCGGGGCGAGAGGCCAATCCGTGTGGGGGGGCGGGGCCATGGCGAGCCCAGCGGCCAATCAGCTTTGTGTCACCGTAAGGACACAATTTCGGAGCATGACAGACAGACAGACAGACAGACAGACAGAATAAGGCAATTATATATATATATATATATATATATATATATATATATATATATATATATATATATATTAGATAAATAAAATAAATAGAAAATATTATATATACATTTTTTTATTCACTTTTTATTTTTTATTCTGTTTTTTATATATATATATATATATATATATATATATATTTGGAGGAAGGCAAGGAAACAACAATAGCGCAACATTGAAAAATCGCAAGTGTTCAGGGGGACAGAAAAATGGTGAAATATGAAAATTTGGAAGAATTGCGGTGGACCTGACTCCAGAGGAACTCCGATTCTATATGCATTGTGTAAACAGCAGGCTGTGGGTATGAAATCTATGCGGAGACGTCTCCTGTCTGTGGGTTTGCTGCTCTCTAGTGGTAGAAGTTCCTCATAACAATAGAAAAGCCTAACAATTCCTTCAGACAGTAAAATTCAGCATCACGAACAGGAGAGAATGCGATCTATAGTTATATTTTCATGGGGCTTTTTACATTTGAAGGTAGATATAAGTCAACCGAGCTCAACCTATATATAGTTACATATTTACATAGGTTGAAAAAAGACCTAGGTCCATCTAGCTCTACCTTTTTCTACCAATACAGCATGTTCACCTATAACCTAACTTCCAATATTCGTGTCCACGAAACAGATGTAAGATCACTGGCGAACAGTAAAGAACACTGTTAAAGGAAATCAGCATTATGTAGAGACAGAGACCCAGATTCCAGTGATGTGTCACTTACTGGGTTGCTTGCTGATTTTGATAAAATCATACTTATCAGCAGGAGATTATCACTAGATTACTAGTAAAACTGCTGCCAGGTAGTAATCAGCATCAGTCTGGTCCTCGGTGGGCTCCCGAGCCGGACGAAGAGAGGGCCCACTGGTAATTGTTTATGTCATTAAAAACGCCATTGGCCTATAGGCCAGCAGCCGACATCAGCGCCCAACTCATGTCAGTGACGTCATTGCCATGCGCCGAGTGTTGATGTCAGCCGCCAGCTACTAATTTTTAATTTTTAATGACTGCGCTGGATTTGAACCAGCATGAAGATGCCGCTCAAGAGCAGGAGCAAGGGCACATACTGTCTGTCTATAGGGGGCTCATGCAGTTTATAGGGGGCAGTATGGTGGCCAATACAATCTATAGGGGACTACATGGGGGCTCATGCTGTACATAGGGGGCTATGTGGGGGGCTCATATTGTATATAGGGGCTATATGGGGGCTCATACTGTATATAGTGGGCTGTGTGGTGACCAATACCATCTATAGGGGGCCATGTGGGGGCTCATACTACATATATTGGGGCTATGTGGGAGCTCATATTGTATGTAGGGGCTATGTGGGGGCTTATAATGTATATAGTGGGGCTATGTGATCCAAGAATCAGGTGTGGCAATTCAACTTACCCAATCCTCCTCTTTGCTGACATCATCTTTCAGGTTAGGAGCAAAGTACAGTTGTCGCGGGCGGAGGGGACGCGCTCGCCACGCTCGTGTTCGGGGCTTCTGCTGCTGCTTGGTGGCTCGAGCGGTGGACCGGACCCGGGGACTCGAGCAGCACTCCTTGTCCACGAGTGAAAAGGGGGTGGTTTGTTTAGTGAGATAGTTCGTGACGCCACCCACGGGTCGTGGTGATAATGGGCACCACCGCTGCTGGTGACGGGGATCCCGGGAACGATGGTAGGGAGCAGCTAGGATGTTGTCCCCTCCATGGGTAGGGGTTGGTGATCCCGGGGCCTGGTGGTGTAACGGGGAGGCTGGATGGCTGGGATGCAGGGTTGCAGGGACAGCGCGGCGCGGTGCCGGATGGCACTGGTGTACTCACTCAGGCAGTCAATGACAGAGTCTCTGGTAAACCAAACGGCTGGATGGACGGGTCCCACAGCCGGCTGCAGTGTCTTTGCTTTCCCCGGACAGGATGATAGTGGCTGTCTTTCCCTGCACCTGTGTAGAATGTGTCGACTCCGATGGTTTCTCACCCGTAGTCCGCTCCCCGGCGTATAGGTACCGTAGGAGCCCTCTTGCCCCCAGGCACTGGCCCTTGGATCTCTAGCCTGTGGCGGTGGCTGTGTATCCTCACGGTGTGGACTGTTGCCTTCTAGCGGGGCTTGGGTCTTAGGAAACCCCTGGGGTTCCGGTCACTCTCGGATTTGACCGTTGTCGGTGGCTCCAAGCCTAGTCGGGGTCCGATGGCCCTGCCTGTGTGCTTAACTTCACTCCGCTCCCCGGTTCGGTACCAGCAGGCCACCGCCCAACCCCGGTCCTACGGTTCCGCAGAGATCCGCTAACTCCTGCAGATGGCCACCACCGTCTGCCGACCTTGCTGTCAGTGCCTGGGCTCCTACCCAGGCACACGCAGACGTTTTACTCACAGTTTCACAGTTTCACAGTTTTTAAGGTTGAAGGGAGACTCTAAGTCCATCTAGTTCAACCCGTAGCCTAACATGTTGATCCAGAGGAAGGCAAAAAAACCCCAATGTGTCAAATAAGCTCCAATGGGGAAAAAAATTCCTTCCTGACTCCACATACGGCAATCAGACTAGTTCCCTGGATCAACACCCTGTCATAAAATCCAATATACATAACTGGTAATATTATATTTTTCAATTAATGCGATCAGGCTCTGCTTAAATTTTACTTGTGAATCCCTCAATACAACATCATACGGCAGAGAGCTCCATAGTCTCACTGCTCGTACAGTAAAGAGTCCTCATCTGTGATTATGATTAAACATTCTTTCCTCAAGACGTAGCGGATGCCCCCGTGTTCCAGTCGCAGGCCTAGGTGTAAAGAGATCTTTGGAAAGGTCTCTGTACTGTCCCCTCATATATTTATACATTGTGATTAGATCCCCCTAAGCCTTTGTTTTTCCTAACTAACTAACCCCAAGTTTAATAACCTGTCTTGGTATTGCAGCCCACCCATTCCTCTAATAATCTTGGTCGCTCTTCTATCTACCTGTAAGATTATGCTATTTATAACCTTCTATACTTTTGCTAACAAGAAATGCATCCATTCCTCTCTTAAATTCATTCAGTGAGTTGGCCATCACCACTTCCTCAGGAAGAGAGTTCCAGAGCCTCACTGCTCTTACCGTGAAGAACCCTCTTCTATGCTGATGTAGGAATTTTCTTTCCTCCAATCGAAAAGAATGCCCCCTTGTTCTTGTCATAGTCCTTAGTACAAACAGATCATGGGAGAGATCTCTATATGGCCCTCTGATATATTTGTACATATTTATTAGGTCTCCCCTAAGTCTTCTCTTTTCTAGAGTAAATAGACCTAATTTTGATAACCTTTCCGTGTATTGTAATGCACCCATTCCATTTATTATTTTAGTAGCCCGCCTCTGAACCCTTTCAAGTTCAGTAATGTCTTTCTTCAGCACCGGCGCCCAAAATTGCACACAATACTCCAAGTGTGGTCTGACTAGTGATTTGTACAGAGGGAGAATGATGTTTTCATCTCGTGCCCCCAGACCTCTTCTAATGCATCCCATCACCCTATTTGCTTTGGTGGCTGCTGCCTGACACTGGGCACTCCAATTTAGATTCTTATTCACTAAGATGCCTAAGTCTTTTTCCATGTCTGATTTCCCCAGCAGTTTCCCATTTAGTAAGTAATCGTAGCATCTGTTTCTCCTTCCCATGTGCATAACCTTACACTTATCTGTGTTAAACCTCATTTGCCATTTTTCAGCCCAATTCTCCAATTTACTCAAGTCCATCTGTAGTTGCAAACTGTCCTCCTTTGTGTTAACTACCTTACATAGTTTTGTATCATCTGCAAATACTGATATTTTACTCTGTAAACCATCCACCAGATCATTAATAAATATATTAAATAGTAGGGGGCCCAATACAGACCCCTGTGGCACCCCACTAGTAACCCTGGCCCAATCTGAGTATGCACCATTAATAACCACTCTTTGTTTTCTACCACTAAGCCAGCTACCTACCCATCTACACACATTTTCCCCGAGCCCAAGCTTTCTCATTTTACTTAGCAGTCTTTTATGTGGGACAGTGTCAAATGCTTTACCGAAGTCGAGATAAATGACATCCAATGATTCTCCTCGGTCCATGTGAGAGCTTACATCCTCATAGAAGCTGATCAGGTTAGTTTGACAGGAGCGATCCTTCATAAATCCATGTTGATATGGAGTTAAACAGTTATTAACATTGAGACATTCCATAATAGTATCCCTTAAAAACCCTTCAAACATTTTACCCACAACAGATGTTAAGCTTACCGGCCTATAGTTTCCAGGTTCCCTTTTGCACCCTTTTTTGAATATTGGTACCACATTTGCTAGCCGCCAATCCAGTGGAACAGACCCAGTTTCTATAGAGTCTTTAAATAAAAGGAATAGAGGCCTGTCTATCACATTACTTAACTCCCTTAATACCCGAGGGTGAATGCCATCAGGGCCTGGTGATTTGTCAATTTTAATGTTACTAAGTCGGTTCTGCACTTCTTCCTGGGTTAGGCAGGTCATACTTAATGGGGCATTTACATGATCACTCTGCATTTCCCCTGGCATATGCTTTTCCTGTGTGAACACAGTTGAGAAAAAAGTATTTAAAACATTTGCTTTTCCCACATCGCTTTCTATGATTTTACCCTCATTATTCTTTAAAGGGCCAACACCATCAATTTTAATCTTTTTTCTGTTTATATAATTAAAGAATAGTTTGGGATTTGTTTTGCTTTCCTTAGCAATGAGTCTCTCAGTTTCTACTTTTGCTAAATATATTTGTTTTTTACACATTTTATTTTTTTCTCTATATATTTTTAATGCTTCCTCGCTGCCTTCTTGTTTTAGCTTTTTAAATGCCTTTTTCTTATTATTCATTGCCCCTTTTACATCCTTATTAAGCCACATTGGTTTTCTCCTGTTCCTAGCCCTTTTATTTCTGTATGGTATGGCTAGCTCGCAGTGGGTGTTTAATACCGATTTAAAAATTTCCCACTTATTTTCTGTGCTCCCATTTTTGAGGACATTGTCCCAATCAATTTGGCGAAGGTCTTCTCTAAGTTGATCAAACTTTGCTTTCCTGAAATTCAGCGTTTTTGTAACCCCCCTCCAAGGCACCTTACTAAAGGACAAGTGGAATTGTATTATATTGTGGTCACTATTCCCTAGGTGCCCATCCACTCGTATGTCTGTTATTCTATCTGGCCTGTTGCTTAAAATTAAGTCCAGAAGGGCTGCCCCTCTAGTTGGGCCCGGCACAAGTTGGGACAGATAATTATCCTTAGTTACTGACAGAAACCGGTTTCCTTTCTGAGATACACAGGTTTCAGTTTCCCAGTCTATATCGGGGTAATTGAAGTCCCCCATAATAATCACCTCATTGTGATTTGCTGCTTTGTCTATTTGTTTCAATAATACATTTTCAGTGGTTTCTGTTATATTTGGTGGCTTATAACAAACCCCTATGAGTATTTTATTAGTTTTCCCTCCTTGTATCTCCACCCATAGAGATTCCACCTCTTCATTTCCCTCTTGAATATCTTCTCTTAGTCTGGGCTTTAAACTGGACTTTATATATAGACAGACTCCACCCCCTTTCCTTTTTTTACGATCCCTCCTAAACAATTCATATCCTTGCAGGTTAGCCGCCCAGTCATAACTATCATCTAACCATGTCTCAGTTATTCCTACTATGTCGTATTTCTCCTCATACATTACCAGCTCCAGTTCCTCCATCTTATTGGTCAGGCTTCTTGCATTGGTCAGCATGCAGGAAAGAAGTTTTGCTCCCCTTTTCTCAGCTTCCTTCTTAGTACCCTGTCTTGGGTCCTCTTTACGGCATCTAGTATCCTTGATTAGTTTGTCCTTCTGCTGCATGTTCTTGTCTGCTGTTTTTTCTCCCATCCCCTCTTCTTCTAGTTTAAAGCCCTCCTGATGAGTGTGGCAAGCCTTCTGGCGAACGTGTGTTTCCCAGGTTTTGTGAGGTGTATCCCGTCTCTTGCGAGAAGTCCATCGTAGAGGTAATTCACTCCATGGTCTAAGAATCCAAATCCTTGCTGCCTCTCACTTCCATCTCCAAAACTCATCTGACTCCTTTTCCCACCTCCAGGCCTGTGAACTCCTCGGTGGGCGGGGCCAACCGCCTGGCTCCACCCCACCTGGTGTGGACATCAGACCCTGGAGGGAGGCAACAAGGGTTTTTGGTTGACTGGTGTAACTATCCAGGGGAGGGATTGTGTGTGGTGTTATGTCTGTGGCTACCTGGCTAGTCCAGGGCGTCACACTGTAATACGCAGGTGTGAGAAAAGGTCAAATACCGCCCATCCATGCACACTACAATACTTTGATCTGACCTCGGCAGGACGTGTCATGCACACGGGGCTGGGCAGCAGGACGGTGATTGCACAAGATGGAGGAGGCGCTGTACCGAGAGCATCGACTGCCAATGGACCGGACCGCCCCCTAGCTGAGTATAATAAAACTGTGTTTTACGTTATACAGAGAGGCCTGAGCTCTTATATACAGCATTACAGAATGTTGTATACAGTTAGGTCCAGAAATATTTGGACAGTGACACAAGTTTTGTTATTTTAGCTGTTTACAAAAACATGTTCAGAAATACAATTATATATATAATATGGGCTGAAAGTGCACACTCCCAGCTGCAATATGAGAGTTTTCACATCCAAATCGGAGAAAGGGTTTAGGAATCATAGCTCTGTAATGCATAGCCTCCTCTTTTTCAAGGGACCAAAAGTAATTGGACAAGGGACTTTAAGGGCTGCAATTAACTCTGAAGGCGTCTCCCTCATTAACCTGTAATCAATGAAGTAGTTAAAAGGTCTGGGGTTGATTACAGGTGTGTGGTTTTGCATTTGGAAGCTGTTGCTGTGACCAGACAACATGCGGTCTAAGGAACTCTCAATTGAGGTGAAGCAGAACATCCTGAGGCTGACAAAAAAGAAAAAATCCATCAGAGAGATAGCAGACATGCTTGGAGTAGCAAAATCAACAGTCGGGTACATTCTGAGAAAAAAGGAATTGACTGGTGAGCTTGGGAACTCAAAAAGGCCTGGGCGTCCACGAATGACAACAGTGGTGGATGATCGCCGCATACTTTCTTTGGTGAAGAAGAACCCGTTCACAACATCAACTGAAGTCCAGAACACTCTCAGTGAAGTAGGTGTATCTGTCTCTAAGTCAACAGTAAAGAGAAGACTCCATGAAAGTAAATACAAAGGGTTCACATCTAGATGCAAACCATTCATCAATTCCAAAAATAGACAGGCCAGAGTTAAATTTGCTGAAAAACACCTCATGAAGCCAGCTCAGTTCTGGAAAAGTATTCTATGGACAGATGAGACAAAGATCAACCTGTACCAGAATGATGGGAAGAAAAAAGTTTGGAGAAGAAAGGGAACGGCACATGATCCAAGGCACACCACATCCTCTGTAAAACATGGTGGAGGCAACGTGATGGCATGGGCATGCATGGCTTTCAATGGCACTGGGTCACTTGTGTTCATTGATGACATAACAGCAGACAAGAGTAGCCGGATGAATTCTGAAGTGTACCGGGATATACTTTCAGCCCAGATTCAGCCAAATGCCGCAAAGTTGATCAGACGGCGCTTCATAGTACAGATAGACAATGACCCCAAGCATACAGCCAAAGCTACCCAGGAGTTCATGAGTGCAAAAAAGTGGAACATTCTGCAATGGCCAAGTCAATCACCAGATCTTAACCCAATTGAGCATGCATTTCACTTGCTCAAATCCAGACTTAAGACGGAAAGACCCACAAACAAGCAAGACCTGAAGGCTGCGACTGTAAAGGCCTGGCAAAGCATTAAGAAGGAGGAAACCCAGCGTTTGGTGATGTCCATGGGTTCCAGACTTAAGGCAGTGATTGCCTCCAAAGGATTCGCAACAAAATATTGAAAATAAAAATATTTTGTTTGGGTTTGGTTTATTTGTCCAATTACTTTTGACCTCCTAAAATGTGGAGTGTTTGTAAAGAAATGTGTACAATTCCTACAATTTCTATCAGATATTTTTGTTCAAACCTTCAAATTAAACGTTACAATCTGCACTTGAATTCTGTTGTAGAGGTTTCCTTTCAAATCCAATGTGGTGGCATGCAGAGCCCAACTCGCGAAAATTGTGTCACTGTCCAAATATTTCTGGACCTAAGTGTATAAAGGGTCACTGTAGTGGCCTCATCAGAAGTGATCCAACTCCCTCCACCCATGACCGCAAGGAAAGCACAATATTATCTTCATAGCCTACCGGGCACAGCACCCTACTGGGTTGTGGCCATACCTGCACTTCGCACCAAGTCTGTCCCATTTAGGAATAATCCCACCAACATTTATCACATACAGGATGAGGTGGGTGAGCCTTGGTGCTGCTAGAATGGAGCAGTAGTGCATGAGTGACTTTCACAGTTTATGTCGCGGTCACACCTTCACAAGATATCCTTGTTCTACGGATCACTGGTCCAACTCCCACATATTTATCACCTATCCTGCTATAAATGATCAATGATGTTATTTGTGGGATTGAGTTAAAAAATCATAGCCGATTTCTTTAAAACAGTGCCACACCAGTTTACAGGTTGCATGTGGTATTGCAGCTCATCCTTCATTCCAAGGATCTGAACTGCAATGCCAGGTACAACCAAAGGGGGCTCTATAGGGACAACAATACGCACATACACTTAAATTGCAAAAGAAAACACCAGTCTCTAATTTTTTGTTTTATTTTTTTCCAGAGTACTTAACATAAAACTCCCCCCCGACCCCATTCTGCTTTTTGTACAAAACAAAAAATAATGAGACTACACAATTTCTTTTAAACTGTCTACAGTAAACCAATGAATCTGTTACTGTGACGCCCTGGCCTATCAGGTCGTCACAGGGTATTGTGCAATCTGCCCTTCTGCACAGTATCCACCCTCCTTGGTTACGGGTCCTGGTCCTTTGGTGTTGCTAACAGCTTAGCCAATCAAAATCCTAGTAACACTTTGCACTTTGCCCACCAGACACACCATTGGGGGCCTGAAGGGAATAAGGCCGCCCACATGGGGGGTTGGTAGGGGAGAGTGAAGAAAGTGACAGTTGAGCAGGAGTTGAGCTGAAGTTGAGCAAGGGAGAGGAGTGTGAAGCGGTGACTCTCTGAGAGGGAGAGGTCACCGGCCTGGAGCAGGGCTCCTGTAGTACTAGGTGGCAGACGTTGGTCTGGGCCTGGTAGGAGCTGGAACCCCAGTCTCAGGGGATAGTGTCAAGGGGCACGGACAGCCGAGGAGGGCAGCCGGTGGCCTTGAGCTATCACCGGGCAGGGGCCAGGGTACGACGGGGTACGTGGACCCCAGACCAGAAAGTAGCTTCACACGTTCCGGTAATTTACCCGACGGGGGTGAAGACTTCAAGATTCATCCCCAACCCGCTCAAAAATCGGGGTACTAGCGCACTGATGGAATAGGACTTTCCCAATACAGTCCAAAGAAATCCTACGCATGAACCCTAAGAGCAAGCTCACTCCGTTAGCCATACGGGTGAGTGTGACCCAAAGAGTTTTATACCCAAGGGTCCATCAGAGACAGAGGTGCCAAGGACAGGGCCACAGGCTAACAGTGACACCAAGGGCACGGACCCAAGCGTGCTCCCTACAAGCTGCAGTGGTGCTCAGAATTCTGGTTTACAAGCTGTCGGTGTTGTTATTTCCTGGACTGAATGAGTACACTGAAAACACTTGTTCTTATTCCCCACGGCACCCACGCACCAATCATCCAACGGGCCCCGGGACACAAGCCCCCTACCCACGGAGGGGTTAACACATCCTACTGCCACCCCATCGTCACCGGGCTCCCCAACGGCAGTGGTGGTCCCTTACATTACCACACACCGTGGGTGGCATCACAAACTTTCTAATCTCCCCTGTAAATATCCCCCTTTTTCTGAGTGGCCGCATGACCCCCGGGTCTGGAGAACCCTCGAGCCACCCCAGATCCGGATTTGGGCAGCCCGGCTGCTGGCACAGGGGCGGCACATTACTAAACATTTGGGGTTTGTTTGTTTTTTTCAAATTTAACCTGCAAAAAGCATGTGTTTTAAATATCGTCCATACAAGAGAGAAAAAAAGAAAAAGAAAAAAGTCTTACTTTTTTTCCTCATTATGCACCCCGAGAGAAAAAGATGGTTTCTTAAAATGATCTTCTACCCAAATTAATCCCATATATTTACTACTTTGTCTGTCTGTGTCTATGTCTCTGTGTCTTTCTCTATGTCTGTCTCTGTATCAGTCTCTCTGTCTCTCTCTATCTCTGTGACTGTCTGTGTGTGTCTGTGTGTGTCTGTCTGTCTCTCTATCTCTGTCTTTTTGTGTTTTTATCTGTGTCTGTCTGTCTCTCTTTCTCTTTCCCCGTTTGTCTCTTTCCTCGTCTGTCTCTTTCCCCGTCTGTCTCTTTCCCTGTCTGTCTCTTTCTCCGTCTGTCTCTTTCTCCGTCTGTCTCTTTCCCCGTCTGTCTCTTTTCCCGTCTGTCTCTTTTCCCGTCTGTCTCTTTTCCCGTCTGTGTCTTTTCCCATCTGTCTCTTTTCCCGTCTGTCTCTTTCCAGGTCTGTCTCTTTCCCCGTCTGTGTCGTTCCCTGTCTGTGTCGTTCCCTGTCTGTGTCGTTCCCAGTCTGTCATTCCCTGTCTCTGTCTGTCTCTTTCCCTGTCTGCCTATCTCTGTCTCCTTCCCTGTCTGTCTCTTTCCCCATCTGTCTCTTTGCCCGTCTGTCTGTTTGCCTGTCTGTCTCTTTGCCCGTCTGTCTCTTTGCCCGTCTGTCTCTTTGCCCGTCTGTCTCTTTGCCCGTCTGTCTCTTTCCAGGTCTGTCTCTTTCCCAGGTCTGTATCTTTCCAGGTCTGTATCTTTCTAGGTCTGTATCTTTCCAGGTCTGTCTCTTTCCAGGTCTATCTCTTTGGCTGCCTGTCTCTTTTCCTGTATGCCTGCCTCTGTCTGTCTCTATCTCTGTGTCTCTTTCCTTGTGTGCCTTTTCCCAGGTCTGTCTCTTTCCAGGTCTGTCTCTTTCCCCGTCTGTCTCTTTCCACATCTGTTTCTTTCCACATCTGTTTCTTTCCACATCTGTCTCTTTCCACATCTGTCTCTTTCCCCATCTGTCTCTTTCCTCGTCTGGCTTTGTCTCTTTGTCTATTTTGCTGCCTGTTTCTTTCCCTGTCTGTTTTTTTTTTTGCTGCCTGTCTCTTTCCCTGTCTGCCTGTCTCTATCTCTGTGTCTCTTTCCTTGCCTGCCTCTTTCCAGGTCTGTTTCTTTCCAGGTCTGTCTCTTTCTAGGTCTGTCTCTTTCCCTGTCTGTCTCTTTCCCTTTATGTCTCTTTCCCCATCTCTTTCCCTGTCTCTTTCCCTGTCTGCCTGTCGCTGTCTGTCTCTGTCCCTGTCTGTCTCTTTCCCCATCTGTCTCTTTCCCCGTCTGTCTCTGTCTATCTCCGTCTGTCTCCCTGTCTCTCTGTTTCTCTGTCTCTTCCCTGTCTTTGTCTGTCTGCCTCTGTCTCATGTCTGTCTGTCTATGTCTGTCTCTATCTGTCTCCCCACCAATATCATATTACCTCACACATAAGCTTCTTATACTATGAATGTCTTTCGTTCCTATAGCAACCAGGGGTTGCCCGTTTAAAGGACAGATCTGAACATAATGGCCAGTCTTATTACACTTATAACAAACAAGCTGTCCATACCGGTCGCTGTTCCATCCTTTGTTCGTCGAGGTACTCCCTCTCATCCAGGGGAGATCCTCCGGGCAGTCGGCCAGCTGAATCTGTCCTGCTGGTGTGGCCTTTGGCTTGAGCTGCATCGCCTCTAAGATCCTTGCGACGTCGGTGCTCAGCTGCTGCACCTGTGAAGACAAATCGCTGATTCCGCCCACAGGCACTTCCGGAGATGTTGGTTCCGGCAATGCTACGGCAGCGGGCTTCACATGTAAAGGAGAGGTACCAACTTGCCAGGATGGAAGGGGAGAGTCAGTAGCATCCGGTGGCTGCAGGGCTTTGATCGCCCATTCTTTCAGGATAGCAAAGTCTAATGTAGGATGCTCCAGGGCCCACAGCCGAAGCTGCTTACGGTCTTCCACTGATCCCAGGCCTTGCAGGAACTGCTCCACAAGCATCTTGTTCTCCTCCTGTTCACCGATGTCGTTGATCTGTTTCAGAGTCCGTAGTGCGGCTTGCAGTCTCAGGCCATAATCTCTGATGCTGTCTTGGGGGCGCTGTTTACAGCTGTAAAACCTCATCCTCAGCTCAGCTTCGGTGCGGGTCTCAAATGCAGCTCCCAGCCGTTTAAAGATGACGGGGACAGAGGTCTAGTCCTCATCAGTCCACGTTTCCACTTCCAGCTCAGCGGCGCCTGTCAGCTAACCGAGTACCACAGACACTCGCTGCCGGCCAGTCAGGGCATATGTGACGCCCCTGGACTATCAGGTCGCCACAAGGTACTCACAAACTGCCCTTCCGTGCAGTATTCAAATCACTCATGGTTCTGGGTCCCCATCTTACAGGCAACCCGGCAATTAACCTGAGGAGAACGGAGCCTTTATGATCTGTTCCCACCCGCTCCTGAATCGGGGCACTAGCACAATGAGGGGGATAGGGCCTTCCGAACAAGCAGTCCAAGAAAATCCCAAGCGTGAGCACTGAGAGCAGGCTCCCACACTTAGCCCCAGTGGAGACCAGGGCTCAGCAAGTTTCAGACTACTGGGCTACCACGTTGAAGTTAAACTTTGTGCCAGGAGGCAGGTCACAGATCACCAGGCAATATTGTAGGGGACGGGACCCGGACGAGCTCCCCTCTGAAAAACAACGTCAGTCAGAGACTTGGTTTACCCGGTTGTCTGCATCTCCTTAATGACTGAGTGAGTACCTGAGTGACCCCTGCATACCACGGCATTCCCACCGAGTCCCCGGGGCCTTCCCTTAACCGTGGAGGGCAACGACACCTTGCTGCCCCATTCCATTATCCCGGGTACTCCCATCGGCAGCGGCGGTACTCTCAATTAACATACACCACAGGTGGCGTCACGAACTATATCTCCCTTGTAAACACCCCCTTCTTCATTTGAGTGTGGCCCCTAGCCCCCGGGTCCGGAGACCCTCGAGCCACAAGCAATCACCCCCGGATCCAAGCAGTTCGACCGCTGCAGGGGCGGCACACCTCAAATTTCTGGCGTCATGACCAGGATACAGACAGGACCCACTAACCTGGGTGATGTGGGCCTTGAAAAGCGAAGCTGCGGTGTAAAAATCCTGTTCCCGACATTTTCCGCCATCTTTGGCGCCAAAACGCTACCTTCCAGACCAGAAGAGGCCCTGTCCTCCGCAGGTTAATTGCCGGGTTGCCTAAAGCGTCTCCCCGACCTAGGGTTTGTGTACCCCGACGTGCCTTCGGTCCCAGACCGGTGATTAGGCCCAGGCTGCTGACCGTCCTCCAAAACAGGTCCCAGGCACCTAGCCTCAATCCCCTGCGACTGTGGGTCTGACTCCTCTAGGTCCAGACCACCGTCTGCGACCTAGTCTGCTTCTCCCCTGGGAGCTACAACTCCCAGCTTCCTCAGAGCTCCTCACTGCTCGAGGGTTCCTACTCGACTCACTTGACACCTCCCACCTCCCTGCCTTACCCCTAGGTGGGCGGCCCTATTCCTGCTTAAGCAGCCCACGGTGTGTCTGATAGGTGTGATGCAAGGTGTATCGAGGATTTGTGAATGCTGGTGGAGGCAGTACTGCAAGATGGAGACCCAGAACCACGGGGGTTTGAATCCTGCACTGAAGAGAAAGAGCGGGCAGTACCCTGTGACGACCTGAATAGTCCAGGGCATCACATTCCCCCTTGGTTAAACGTAGCTCATCCCCGAGCTACAGGACATCCAGAGGTTTATTTTTGTAACTGAAAAGAGAAAGAATAACATTTTTATTAACAATTCCTCATCCCTCACAGGGGAGGCACATTACTTAAACGTTACATTAAAACTCTTAGAGTTCTTTTTTATTGATAGAACCCTGGGAACGCTACTGGTTGTAGCGGTAGTCGGTGCTCAGCCTACTCTACTGCAGCACCTTCCTTCGACAGTCCTTTCCCATCGTCCCTCTCCCTTCAACCCGCCACGCAAACAACCTGTCCCGCTGCTTCCTACTTGGTTCCGTGACAGGGTTGAAGTTCTGGAGGAATAAAAGACGACTCTCGTGGGCGCACTGGATGCATCTATATACAACAAGCACAAGTCCGTGCTGGCCGCTGCCGGTCCCGCAGCCATAGTCCATGTTTAAACTTTTTAGAAAATCAAGTGACTTTCCCAGATGATCACATCTTCATTCTATAAAACATTAGCAGCATTTTCAAAACTTTACTTATCATTCAAAAAAATAACAAACTAAGAAAAATAATAAAAGAAGGCACAGAATTAACACATTAACATTAGATAGCCTGGCCCCACGACCACGACTCCCTATATCTCAGTGGGACCTTCTCAATTCTGGACCCTCTTCTTCCCCCTGTGGCATGGAAATGACTCCTACAGGTTCCTCACCCTCAATGGCAGGTGTAGCTGGTAGGACTCTACGTGTTCGTGGTAAGGGTACAGGTACTACTCTAGGTATGGGAGTGGGTGCAGTGTCAGTAAACCTTTCCTGTTCTGGTTCCTCCATGGGTTGTGGGAATGTTAACACAGGGACTATCGCTGCTCCATTTTGCATGGGCCAATCTTCTGGGGAAATCACCTAGAATGGTACGGATCATCCTCTTCTTTCTTTCCACTACTTGAGGTTGGGGCTGTGGTTCATCTGCAACTCTTAAGGGCTCTGGACACTTCTTCAAGTGATCCCGGGAGATGATAGACGTGGTTCTTCCCTGATCCTTGCTGATGAGGCAAGTCTTCTGGTTGTCAAAGTTAGATGGTTGCACATAAGGTTCCTTTTCCTATTGGTCGTCCAGTTTAAGCAATTTTCTCTTCCTCTTCAGTACCATCTCACCTGGTGAGAAAGGGGCAGCTCTTGCCTGCTTGTTGAAGTTTCTCTCTTGCCTCTCTCTACTCTGATTCAAATTCTCTTCAACATACTCCTGGATCTGTTTATACTGGATCTGGCGACGTGAGTCCCAATCCGCATCGGGCGAGTAAACTTCAGGCAGTTCGACCTCCATCTTTAAGTCCACTGGGAGTCTCCCAGGTCTGGCTCTCACCAGGTAAGCGGATGAACATTTGGTGGATCCCACAGGAATGTTATTTGTAGATGTCAACAAGATCCGTCAGTTTTTCAGGCCACTGGTTCTGCTCCTCAAGTGGAAGAGTCTTCAGCAGGTTGATTACTAGTTGGTTCTGTGGCGCCCCTGAGGCTTCTGTCACCACAGAGATATTGCACCTCAGCCAGAGGTGTGATATCCCATCCTGGGTAAGAATAGGGTCACCTACCGGTCCACAGACTAAACTTGCACACACTAATTGGTAGGCATACTCTGGGTCAGGGATAGTGGCAGCAACCCCCATAGATGTATTCATGGGGCCATAAGTCCCATTTCTGGTCCCAATAGTGTGGGAGGGGCCTAGTCAGTGGGTGTGTGGGAGGAGTCAGAAAGTATGAGTAGATGTGTCACCCGGGGACCAGGGGTACTCAGATCCGGGCCACGGGGTCACTTCTGTGGGTATCACGGTGGCGTGACCCGGTCTGTGATCCCAGGCTCCACAGTAAAAAGGGGTTAGGTAAGGGAGATTGTCCGTGACGCCACCCACGGTTGTGGTGAGGTTGTGACACCACCGCTGCTCTGGACGGGGATCCCGGGAGCGATGGTATGGAGCAGCTAGGATGTTGTTTTTCCTCCATGGGTAGGGGGTTGGTGGTCCCGGGGCCCGGTGATGGGATGGGGATGGATGGCAGGCAGGATACGGACCTGGTGAGGTGCAGGGTCGCAGGGGCAGCGCTGTGCTGCACGGCACGGTGGTACTCACTCAGCCCAATGATGCACACACAGTCTCTGCTGAAACAAACGGCTGGATGGACGGGTCCCACAGGTGGCTGCGGTGTTTTTCCCCTGACCTCAGGTTGGTGATGTAAGTCCTTTCCTGCACCTTCCGTACGCTCCTCCTGCGCTCCGGTTTCCAGCTGGCTCTCCGATTCAGTACCGGTGGGCCACCGCCCAGCCCCGGCTACCTACGGTTCCACCAACTGTCTGCCCGGCTCCCTGCAGACGGCCACTACCGTCTGCCTGACTTTCTGTACGAGGGCCCTAGGCTCCAACCTAGGCCCCTGGCTATGTCTGCCTCTCTGCAGACCTCCTCTCTCTCTTCCTCTGCCTGAACTTGTCTGGGCTTGCTTCTTGCCTCAGGCCAGCCAAACTCCTGGGTGGGCGTCTCCATCTCCTGACTCCGCCCACCTGGTGTGTCTGTCTGAGTGCGAGGAAGAAAGCAGGTCACTTTGGGGATGTCTGCTGTGAACTGCTGGGGTGGGGGTGTTTGTGTGTGTTGTTATCTGTGGCCCCTGGCTTGTCCAGGGCGCCACATAGACAAGGGAACTAGGAAGTTTAAGTCAGTTAGACAGTCTGGGAGAGTGAGGTAGTTACATCAGGAGAGTGAAGGAGTAAAGTCTGAAGAGAAAGTGACAGAAAGAAGTTCCTGGTGAAGATCCTGGGGTCTAGTTAGGCCCAGGTGACACCGAGAAAGAAAGGATCCCAGGGCCATGGAAGGGGATATTGGCTCGTGGCCTGTTCCACTGAAAGATCGGGTGGAGGAATCTGGCTGCGTTCGGGGACGGTCCCCAGACTGAGGGAAGAAAGACAATTCCTCAAAAGTAACACCGAAGGCCTGGGGGTGGTTGCAGGCGTCCAGGGCCACAACCCACCACAGATCCCCGGTGAAGGGGGTGTCGTGGAAACCCCTTTCTTGGGAGAGCTAATTTAGGGTGAGATGCAAGGGATCTCCAGATCTGCCAATGTTGGTCCAATTAATAGCGATGCATCAGAGACAAACACAAGAACACACAGTCAATCCGTGTACCAGGCTTTGTCTGAATCTCAGATGCCCAAACAGTAGTTTATTAAAACCACAAAAGAAAAGGGGACGGCTTAGTACATGACCAAAAATGGGTATATAGGTTGAAAATAACAAAATCGTAAATTATGGATCCTGCTGCATTCCTAAAAATCTAGTTCTGTCCAGTTTTCTGGACCTTCAGTAACAAAGAAACTTTAGACAAAGGCCTCTTTAAAGCGACTACACCCAGTGCTTTTATGAATAACACTTATAAAGCTAATACAAAAATACAAAATTATTAAACATATATAAATTGCTTAAATGATAACCAAAACTTAATATAAAATATTAACCATAACAATTCCTCCCTTTTTATTATTTACAGACAATTTATCCATCAGCTATATCCCCATGCTGTGACAGCATGGAGGGGCCAACCCCGTTCACCGATAGATATCTTGTTTGTAAACTTCATCATATATGTTTACCAAGGGAGCACTTTGATGTTTTGCAGATGTGTTAACTGACGGCCTGTGATACTTGATCTTACATGTCTCTTTTCATAGTGTTGTCATTACAAATTCACCAATTCTAGCAGCTACATACACTAATAGTACCAACACTCCCATCTGTAGAATGCCCATCGGCCACCCAGTGATACCTGAGAACCAAATTGTCGGAGACATTTGTCTGCAGCTCGGTTATATAGGGAATGTTTGGGTAAAGCACTTATATCTAGAACACCATGAGGAAATATAAAGGTAGCGGCATAAGGCGTGCAGAGGTGTCGATCCCCTCTGCGCCCCGGGGAAGTCATTTATAGGCCTGGTGACCACATACTAGATATAAATCCTTAGGAATTGTGCAGTGTATTATGTCAGTGGTTCTCCCAACACAACACATATAAGTCAAACGTCCTTTGCCTTGAAGGTTTGGCACACCAATTTCAGCAGTTTTTGAGACAGACCTCATTCCTTCAGAATGTCTTAGACTCAAAATGTTAGTTAAATTGGTAAAGTTGTTCACAAGTCTACACAGAATGTGTAAACCACAGTTCACTATTGCTCAAAACATCCATGGTCACTTTTCTGGAAACAACTATCATTACAAATAATCACGAGTAATTGAAGTACTCTCAGAGTTTTTCCAGTCCTAAGAGTGTGAGCATCACAGGCGTAACTTATAGTCCTCATATAGGGTCAGGGGATCTGCAAGATATGGCGTAGAATTAGAAGATATTGGGCTCGGAGTGCATATCCAACAGTTCTTAGTGCTTTAGAGTCCATATCTTGGAACAGAACTTGGTGATGCTTTATCAGTTTGTTATCACAGTCCTCTTTTAGTGCCTCATTGATAGGACAAGAGGTACAGTTGCCATCAGCATAATCCAAAAGGCAGAGTGGTTATCTTTGTATCTTTGCCTTGGATCTTGACAGAAGTGGCAGTGGTTAGCATCACTTAGAATGGCTCCCTGGATCTAGGCTCCAATGGTCTCCTTATGTGTCTCTTGACCACGACCCAGTCGCCTGGTGCCGGTGTGTGTGTGCCGCCTATAAACATGGGGTCTGGGATGGAGGAAAGAACACAGTTATGAGTAACAGTCAGATGTTTGTGCAACTCAGCGACATATTCAGTGAGAAAAGCATACGAGGCCTGCAATTGCTGTGGGAAATATAATTCTGTCTAAGGAACACTACCAAACATTAATTCATATGGGGACAGCTTCTTTATACCTCTTCGGGCAGTTCTCACTGAAAGCAATGTGATGGGCAAGCAATCTACCCAGGACAAGTGTGTTTCCTCCATGCACTTTAATTTAAGAGTACCGTTAAAGCGTTCCACCTTCCCACTACTTTGTGGGTCATAGGGAACGTGGAAAGCATGTTCTAATCCCAAAGTAGCCATGATCTGTTTCATTTAATTCTCCATTGAAGTAAGCACCTCTGTTACTTTCTATAGTTTTGGGAAACCCATATCAGCAAACCACCTTACTTATTACTTTCTTGATGGTAATTGTGGTCTTTGTATTATCTTTCATCACGGTCTAAGCTTCAGACATACCAGGACATATTCATAAGTACCCACCTTAGGTAGCAGTATGTAGTCCACCTGCAGTCTCTGAAATGAGTAATCTGGTTTTGGTGCTGAATTTCTGCGGAACTCAAATAGGCCTACCGGGGCTGTGTTTTGCACAAACAAGACATACTTTGCAGCCATATTCGGGAACCCTGGGGCACATCAGTTTTGCAGCACTACCGCACACGTCACACCTTTGCACCGGGGAATGTGCCAGGGCAGCCATCATGGGGAACAGGCAGCGAGGGAGGCAAATCCGGGTGTTTACCTGCCATACCACTGACTCTGACCATACAGCGCATTGCATTCTGTTCGTTTGAGGGGGCCTGGGTCTGGAAGACCTGCAACAGTTCACGATCAACGGCCACTGGGGCCGGTACGGTGCCAGCCTCCTTTGCTGTAAGGGGGCACCCCGCACTCTCGGTCACTAAGCTCCCTGAGAGGGCTATGTCTGTTATGGCCAGTATGTCTGTCAGAGGTAGTCTTGCTGCTTCTTTAGCCGCCTTGTCGGCCAGTGCATTCCCTACTGCAAGGGGAGTTTGTTCCCGTGCGTGTGCCGATACTTTGACTATGGCTGCCCTTTGGGAAATGGTGAGTGGTGCGAGTAACTGCTCTACCGCCTGCGCATACTTCAGGAAATTACGGCTCCGCCAAATGACGCCAAAGTCGTGTGCTACCCCAAAAGCGTATTGTGAGTCAGAAAATACATTACTCTTCTTACCGTTTCCCAGACTGCACATTACAGCGAATGCCTTCAGCTCAACCTCTTGCGCAGAGTAGCTCGAAGGGAATGGTTCTTACTGCCTTACCATTGTGGACTACTGCATACCCGGTGATGAACAGTCCTTGATCATTGTCCAAAGCTATGGAACCATCTATAAAATGCTCAGCAGAGGGGTTAGTGAGTGGTACATCAGTGATATTTGTCAAGTCCTCTGTTTCTGCCTCCACCAATGCCTGACAGTCATGTGTCATATCAAACTGAACTTCTTCATCTGCTAGTTTGAAAAACAGGGGCAAGTCTTGTCTCATGGTCTCTCCCACAGGGACATGTCTTGTCTCATGGTCCCTCCCTCAGGGACATGTCTTGTCTCATGGTCCCTCCCACAGGGGCCGGTCTTGTCTCACGGTCCCTCCCACAGGGACAGGTCTTGTCTCATGGTCCCTCCCACAGGGGCCGGTCTTGTCTCACGGTCCCTCCCACAGGGACATGTCTTGTCTCATGGTCCCTCCCACAGGGGCCGGTCTTGTCTCACGGTCCCTCCCACTTCCCCATCCAAATATTCTCCTCCCTTTTCTACAATCTACTGGATTTAGACCATTACAGTTTGAGAGCATTATGGGGGAATGTAAAGAGGGAAAAGCTTAATATTTGTCCGGCCTTTATACTGAAAGATGGTGGGTCTGAGCCTGTTGGAGTCTTTCAGATACAGCATGAGGAGATTGGAGTGAGGGGGCAGCTTAACACTATGTCCTCTGTCTGTCTAATAGAGTCCTGAAACAGCTGCCCAGCTCTTACACAAGCAGGGGTCACTGTAATAACTGAATGTAGTATCCCAGAGTAATACTCTGGAGGGTGCTGTCTGCCACCGTGTTCTTGGGTGAGGACGCCGGCTATATGTCCAACCTGCTTGTGGCGGTAAAGGGTTAAAGGTTTTTCCCACGTCTATTTTGCTTATGTGACCACAACTGTCTGGGTTTATTCTTGAGTCAAACAACTAGCTTTGGGAATTGTCAGTCAGGATGCGGAGACTACACAGGGTGCCTTCTTTTAAGGGGGGTGGTCACCTTGGGCCCAATTAGGGTAAATTATATGCAGGTCCCAATTTTCTGCAACACGTCTGTCCTTAAATTAATAAGTGAATATGAGAAAACTAAAACCTGGGTCACAAAATAGGAACAGTGAATGTAGTCCCCGGGGGATGACAATGGGGTTGTGGGAGACATCTGAATTGTCAGTTTCCTATGGTGGTGGGGGTCACGATAGTAGTTGTTGCCTTTTTGGGACATTTGTCCCCTCAAAAAAACAAAAAAAAAACAAAAACCTTTTTGTCCAATGGTTACATATGGTTACATATAGGCTATTTTTTTTCTCCTCACTCTTTTGTGTATTCCTTGTAGTTTAGTCTCTTATCTCCTTCTTGTGGTGGATTCCCCCTCTACCCCTCCCTTTTCTTCTACTTGGCTGCAGGGGGGCCAAATTAACGCTTTCCTTTCTAGTTCAGCTCCCCAGGGGATATTTCCCTCAAATACATCCATTTCAAATTGCTCCACTTTGGGAGACTGGTACAGCGCCCTGGACTGCAGGTCTATGGGCATTTAGAACACACCGCAGCAATAGTCCATGAATCTTATCATTATGTTCATACCCAAAACTGAGTATGGTCCTATGCTACAATCTGCAACAGATCTTGTCGCTTATTCTGCCTAAAACCAGTGTCTAATCCTCTGTTAAACTCCATTCTCTGGAAAGTTACCAAGATTAGGTTTTCCTATGTGGCCAGATATACCTCCTGAATACCCTGGAGATATGTTCTAAATGTAAGGGTAATTTTACAGGAGATTCAGGATCTAGGTAGCAAGGACAATATGCCTGGGCATAGGGAAACACAGGACACGCAATATTAGCTCCAGAGGGACTGTGTTGGCCACAGTGTCTGCAGGTCTATCCCAATGATCCTGCATATGGCAGGGGTGCTGAAGGGGGAAGGCCGTGCAGGTTTTACATCAGTTATAGAGACTGCAGCGTTCCCTGGGCCTTTATACTATCACAGATTACATATACACCACCATGAATGGTTTAATCTGATTTATGGTCACTCAGTGAGAGACGCTTGGATACTTTACCACATTCTAACCTGTTTGTTTTTATCTTTCAAACAGTCTTCACATTTGCAGAAAAAAACATCTCCCAAAACAAAAAAAAAATTCCAATAACATGTTGCATCAATCCATTGCTTCATTCCCTTTTCGTCTTTCTTCTATATCCTTTGTAGGGACATGGGTGGTACCTCTGAGGCTGATTACTTCCTATAGCTGCCAGTCCTCTGACTGCAACTTCAATGCCCGCAGTTAACCGTAGAACTGAAATGGGCCACAGAGTCTTAACCGCAGAAGACTCTACTCTTCTCCCAGCACCAATTTGCTCGCAAGAGAAGGATTTCTACTCCCAGAACCACTGTTCTCGCAAGAGAAGAATTTCTAGGAAGCATCAGGTTACCAGCCCTCTGTACCCGTACAATGAGACAGAACCAAACAAATAACAATTCATAAACTCTACTACCAACAGTTATTGGGATTACTTCTACTTCTCAATATATCATGGGAGACTAAGCTAATTTCCTACAAAATCTCCATCTACCTCTGACTCAAACAGACTACATCAAACACAAAAGAGACAGTGTATCCAGACCAGAGCATATCAGATTTCAACTACTCAAACAAGATCCCTTTCTTATCCTGTAGAGGGCGCAGCTCCAAAAATAAAATCTTCAATAAGTTTTCCCTCTCTGGCTATATGTTTTTGTCTGGATAAACTGGATGATTAAAAACTACACCTCCTATTAAGCCAATTCCCATCTTAAATGCAAATGCAAGAGAACATAAACACCAGCACAATGGTTTATAAGATTTTTACAATACATCCGTCACTCAAAGATCAATCAGTCCCACATTAAAGGATCCTCATAGCTTAAAATATAATTCCAGACATAACAGTCATATAGAAAACACAGGACAACATATAATCTTTCAACTGCTGAGATGATATACTCTTCATTCAATTTCCTTCAACAATCATTCGCACATTTAAAAACACATTGATACATATAACAGATCACAGATGGCATCTCTCTATTATTTCAATCATACACACAAAATCCAAACACTGGCAGAGATTTGATAAGAATGGTCTTGTTGGACCACTACGTACCCGTCTCGGACCTCCCGAAAGCACTGAAACATTTGTAACACAATGGGTTACTCACCGCAGATTTTGTTCAGTGGTTCCTGGGAAGGTCTTTGTAGTCGGGTCACAGAGAGGTCCAGTTAACCATCCCAGGTTTCTGCACCATGTTCTGTCGTGGAAACCCCTTTCTTGGGAGAGCTAATTTAGGGTGAGATGCAAGGGATCTCCAGATCTGCCAATGTTGGTCCAATTAATAGCGATGCATTGGAGACAAACACAAGAACACACAGTCAATCCGTGTACCAGGCTTTGTCTGAATCTCAGATGCCCAAACAGTAGTTTATTAAAACCACAAAAGAAAAGGGGACGGCTTAGTACATGACCAAAAATGGGTATATAGGTTGAAAATAACAAAATCGTAAATTATGGATCCTGCTGCATTCCTAAAAATCTAGTTCTGTCCAGTTTTCTGGACCTTCAGTAACAAAGAAACTTTAGACAAAGGCCTCTTTAAAGCGACTACACCCAGTGCTATTGCTTTTATGAATAACACTTATAAAGCTAATACAAAAATACAAAATTATTAAACATATATAAATTGCTTAAATGATAACCAAAACTTAATATAAAATATTAACCATAACAGGGGCAAGATACAACTGCGGTTAGCCCCCTTTGTACAGGCAGTGTGGTGGAGGCAAAGACCAGCTCAGCTAAAACAGTCAAGGCTAAGAAGTCATTCAGGAAAGGACACAAAGAGGGGTGCACCGGTACTGGCCCTTGAACTACCCGGAATTGGCGGAGGTCCCTGACAGTGGATCCCAGCATACTGTGGGCAACCGGACAGCTGCCGAATTGAGACCAACCAGTGAGTAAAGACGTTATCTGTAAGCCTTGTGTCGTCTCCTCTATACCGCCCTGTCGGCCCTGCACCACAGCACACAACACCATAGACTTTACCAAGCACCAAAGGTTGCCCCGGGGTACCCGCTCTACCTGTGGAGAGCAAGAAACACCTCAGCTGCCATTACATCAGCCCCGGAGGTCCCTTCCAGCAGCTGCGGCTCCATAGCTGCAAATTACCACAGGTGGCGTCACGAATCTTAAATAAACATTATTATCATCTCCCCAATATCACCACATTTTGTATTGACTCCACCAGGGTCACGGAGTCAGGCCCCGCCACCGCTGACTACCCCGGACTAGTCCAGCCCGACACCGAGTCACCTAAGGCCCTTCTCGCACATCCCATTGGTTTGGGCATGGTATGGTGTAGTACGTATCTTCTTACATCCGTACAGGCTACAGAATTCCTTGAAGATTTCAGCCTCAAACGCTAGACCTTGATCAGTGAGGACATACCCACGCGGCCTGCAAAAGTGCGCTTGGAATGCCTTTGCCGCTGTGCTGGCAGTTAGATCTTTAACAGGTACCACCACCATGAATCGGGAATAGTGGTCCACCATCGTGAGTGCATAGGTGTAAACACTCCTGCTTGGGGTGAGCTTGACGTGATCCAAAGCCGCAATCTCCAGAGGCTGCTTGGTGACTATTGGTTGGAGTGGTGCTCGCTGACTGGTGCCATCTTGCCTCCTCAAGGAGCAAGGACCGCAGTTCCTGCACCAGGCCTCTATGGTATCTCTCATCCGGATCCAGTAAAAGCGACTTCTCAGCAACATCTCCAACTTCTTCCATCCAAAGTGCCCTGCTCTATCGTGGTACGCTTCCAGGCCCACAGGGACATACGCTTTAGGTATCACTATCTGGCAGATTCTTTCGTGCATCTTAGGATTGGTAAGACTTCTGCATAACTTAAAACTTACAGGGACACTAGCGCTCACAAACAAGATGTTCTGTGACTCGTTGGGTATTGCTGGATGGGGGATAGGTTTTTATGTACCACCTATTGCCCTATTTGCCAAACCAGAAAAATTGGGGAGCTGCCAGGAAAGCTGCAGGTAGTAGGCAGGGTCCGCGAATAACCTGTCCGGGAGCGATAACACTAGCAAGAGTAAAATGGTATGGCTACCGCGCTAACTGGCAGGGGTTAGTTGAATGCAGTAAGTAGATGAATGTATGCAAATTGATATACTGGGGATCAAGTATAAAATCAAGGTAAAACAATGTGAAAATGTTAAAAATTTAAAATAAATGTTAATTTCATATACATAAAATGCAGTAAAAAGGGTTAAAAAGGGTCAGGAAATTCTGATAGGATCCAGGTATCTCGAATGATGATGATGATTGGATCAATATAGGACCTAAGGAATGAGAGAAAAAAGAGGGAGAATGTGTATATTAGAATATGGGCCCAATAGGGTAAACCTAGTGTTGTCGTATTCAGTACAAATAGAGACTACCTGTGTTCCGCAGATGTAGGACAGTGAAGTGGTGAATAAAATGAGTAGAGCACAAGGCCAATGTCCAATGTACAACAGAGGAAACCTGGAAAAATATCAGCGGTTAATCAATGAATAAGGGCTCTATGTAAAATTTATAGCAAGCCAAGCTATATACGTGACGAACCTCCGGTGCCTATTGATGGTTGGCAAATGTACATGAAGGTCATCTCCAAGTTGCTGTTTGAGAAGATCCACAAATGCCAGCAGCAACTAATCGGCTAAAAAGTAAAATTAAAAATTTGTATCCTCATGTATATCTATAGGGGAGACAGATAGAGGGGGAAAAAAAAGGACTTTTTATACCGTTGATGGACTCTTATTCCTGAATTTAGGAAGCTTCTGGAATCTTATCCGGGTGTTACCAGATAATGAGGATTTGGTAGGTTAGTTGCAAGCAGGGGAGCCGAAAAACCACAACAAGAGGTGCAAGGGAAAGGGGCCACCATCAACCTCACATGGGACATCAGCAGCCGGCTGCGGGACCCGACCATACCCGAACTTTGGTTTACCAGTGACTCTGAGTGGGAATTAATCGTGAGTACACCAGTGCCATCCGGGCACGACACTGCACCGCAGCACGGCACCCTGCACCCCGACAACAACCCCGTCACCAGCACCTCCGCTCCCCGCACCGGGATCCGGGACACACCGCCCCTACCCACGGAGGGGCTAACATCTAGACTGCGGCCGCAACACCGATCCCGGATGAGCCCGCCTTCTCTCCAGCCGCAGCGGTGGTGCACCCTGTCATCACGACCCGTGGATGGCGTCACGAACCGTTAGACGACAGCGCGGCCCTCCCCGGCTGCGCGCCTCGTCCCACACCACCACCACCCCACTGCCTCCCCTTAACAAAGCGACGTGGCCCCCAGTCCGGAGGTGCTCGTGCCACCGACAAACCCGAGCCCGGACCTCGAGCGGCTCGGCCCGAGCAGCGGAGAAGCGTCCGGGCCCCTCTCAGGGCGGTACACATCGACTCTTCTGGCATCACGAACAGGATTCGGACAGTCCACTTACCTGTGGAAGTGCGCCTTAGAAGTATCCGTGAGTGGCGTCCTGCCGAAAATGTTGAAGTCCCGCCATCTTGGTGTGAAAGTTTCCCGCTCGAGTCGTCTTCCCCGAGCAGTAGAGGCGCGAAAGTGAAGCCCCGCCCCCAAAGGAGGAGTGCTAAGAGAAAACCAAGGGGGAAGGCGGGCAAGAAGGCTGCCTGATGTAACCGAGAAGATAAAAAGGCAGGGACTCCAGGACCCTGCATCCGTTCCGTTCCTGGACCCAGACTGTGCAGCATGGCGACTCCCGTCCAGCGTCCCGATACCCCGGAGCCCGCACAAGGAACGGCGGCGTGGGTGAAGGCCTGGACGGAGGAGATGTGTTGCTGCCTCCAGCACCAGGTAAGCTTCCTGGTGGAGCACTGGGCGGCGGAGATGGGGGAGATAGTGGCTGCCGTGCGGGCCCGTGAAAGGATGACGGTGTTGGCAGGGTGGGAAGGCGACCCATGTCCCTATGCCCTTGAGGGGTCGGCCATCGTGGCTGAGGGGCGCGGTCTGCTGCTGCCCGCCATACCGCCTCCTCCCTTGCCCGCAGTGGTTGTCGCTGCTCCTCCACCGGTATCCCCACCCCCGACACCGGTGGCGGAGTCCATCCCGGGCGTTCATGGTAAGCTGCTTGGGGAGGCTGGCCAGGACCTGTTGTGGAACCCGGCCGCGTTGTGCCCGTTGCCCGAGGGGACCCGTTACCGGCCAGCACCTGATCCCGAGGCGATGCCGGATGTCCCAGAAGTGACCGCGCCCAAAAGTGCCCAGGCCCCAGCAGTCCGCCCGGCCAAGAAGGCCCAGAAGGCAAGGCAAGCCGCTCCAGGGTCGCGGGCCTCGGCTGAGGTTCCGCGGGGAGGCAGCTGCAAGGCAGCAGAGCCGGCCGCGACACAGCGGTGCCCCCTTTGAGAGTGCCGATCGTGGTCGACACTGGGGAGCGCCGGCTGGGCCAGACCCCCACTGCAGTAGACCCTGGGCGTGCAAAGGCCCCGTATTGGGAGCGGCAGCCCAGCGAACTGAGCCAGGAGATAGTGGCCAGGGAAAAGAGAAGAGAGGAGGTGCTTGCCCGTACCATTGAGGGGAAGGAGCACCTAAGGAGCGCTGGATATTGGGTGCGGGCCCCACCTACCAGGGCCAGGTCAGGAGATTCAACAAAGACAAAGGCTGGGGGTTCCTGTACGACCCCGAATTGGATGGAGAGGTTTTCTTTTCCCGGCGGGAGGTGAATGCCCATCTCCCGTTCGGGCACCCAGACCGTGATCTCCTGCCCGGCGATCTGGCGCACTACACACGGCACCGAGGGGAGAGGGGCTGGTTTGCCCTGGATGTCCGGAGCGGCAGACAGCCCCCTCCACCACCGCACAGCCTCGAAGTGGAGTTTGAAGAAGAGTTCCCCGCTGCAGAGTAAAGATAATAGCCCGTTAGCTACAAAAAGGACCCATTCCCGTTGGGACTTGTGTTTAACCCCCGTTTAACCCTGTTGCGTTAGTGACTGCTCATGGACAAGGCCGTGGACTTGCCGGCCACCCAAGAACTTTTGGGCTTGTAAATAGTGCCCTATCTTCCCCTTAACATGCCTTCCAGTTCTGTTAGCCTCTGGAGAGGCAGATTGGAGGAAGGACCCGCAGCAGAGCAGGCTGGGGTCCGGTCACCACCGGGACCGGTGACCATCCTCCGGGAAGCCCTTGCCAACTGCCGGGTGCGCCGCACTGTACCCGTTCCCGCCTGGGTGATCTGGCCATGTTCCTGTTTCCGGACTGGGGAAAAGGGGTGCTGCCCATTTCTTAGGGGCAGCATCAAGGCTAGGTTGTTTAGGTAGGAAAGGCGGAAGGACATGAATCCGTTCCGTTTAATAAAGTTATGCAACGTTAAAGTAAATGCCTCCCGTTATGGGAAGACCTTCAGTAACCATAGTTTGTACAAATGTTATTATAATTGTAAATGTTTCCCGTTTTCCCGTTTACAGTTGAAAAATAAAAATAAACCGGAGTTGGTCGGGCAGCGCGCGGACGGTCTGCATTAAACCAAGGGGGTATGTGACGCCCTGGACCCCAGGGGTCACAGGTAACAACACCAACCACATTACACACACACCCCCATCCCCTGTGAGGACACACTCAACACCCGAAAGGGAGACCTCATGCCTCCCTCAGGGCCATGAGGGCACACCAGGTGGGCGGAGTCAGGCGGAAAGGCACGCCCATCGAGGAGACTACTGTCCTGAGGCAGGAAATACAAACAGAGAAGTTCTAGAGTGGACAGTGAGAGGAGTGGAGTTGCAGAACTGTCAGGGACCCGGGTTGGAGCCTGGGCCCCTTGAAACGTCAGACAGGCAGACGGTGGTGGCCGTCTGCAGGAGTACCGGTACAGCAACCGGCGGAACTGTAGGGACCGGGCCAGGGTTGGAGCCCGCCGGCCCTGAACCGGCGAGTCAACCGTGTACCAGAGCACCAGAAACCGGATACTCAGACCCCGTCCTAGCTTAGAAGCCACTGAGTTTAGGCAAATTGACTGATTGCTGGCTGGACATCACGGGTTCATCCACACCCAAAGTCCCGAAAGAAGGCAAAAGCCCACCGATACCGGGTGAGTGCCACCGCCAAGGGCCAAACACCCGACGGGCCAGCGCCTGCGGGCAACCGAGGGCTCCTCCGGCAGCTCAACGCCGGGGAGCGGGCTACCACTGCCCAAGCAGGGGAGCCGAAAAACCACAACAAGAGGTGCAAGGGAAAGGGGCCACCATCAACCTCACATGGGACATCAGCAGCCGGCTGCGGGACCCGACCATACCCGAACTTTGGTTTACCAGTGACTGAGTGTGAATTAATCGTGAGTACACCAGTGCCATCCGGGCACGACACTGCACCGCAGCACGGCACCCTGCACCCAGTCACCACGACCCGTGGGTGGCGTCACGACCCGTTAGACGACAGCGCGGCCCTCCCTGGCTGCGCGCCTCGTCCCACACCACCACCACCCCACTGCCTCTCCTTAACAGAGCGACGTGGCCCCCGGTCTGGAGGCGCTCGTGCCTCCGACAAACCCGAGCCCGGACCCCGAGCGGCTCGGCCCGAGCAGCGGAGAAGCGGCCGGGCCCCTCTCAGGGCGGTACTCAGAGCGTACAATGTGCCCCCTGTTAAATAACAAAGGATTTGGAGAGATCCTTTTGTTGTCCCCTAGGGGGCATCTAGCAAGGTAATGTACCGCCCCGCGGCCTCGGCTGCGACCGCCGAGCCGCTCGGATTTGTGCTCGTGTTCTACGGGTGGTGGCTCGAGCCTCTCACGTACCCAGGGGTCACGTCGCTCTGCAAGGGGGGTGGTTGGCGCTACGTGCGGGGGATGCGTGTGTTTGGGTTTTGGAATTATAGTTCGTGACGCCACCCACGGGTTGTGGTGATTGTGGACACCACCGCTGCGGTGAAGGTACGGGGACTCCTGGGAGCGGTGTACAGTTAGGTCCAGAAATATTTGGACAGTGACACAAGTTTTGTTATTTTAGCTGTTTACAAAAACATGTTCAGAAATACAATTATGTAAATAATATGGGCTAAAAGTGCACACTCCCAGCTGCAATATGAGAGTTTTCACATCCAAATCGGAGAAAGGGTTTAGGAATCATAGCTCTGTAATGCATAGCCTCCTCTTTTTCAAGGGACCAAAAGTAATTGGACAAGGGACTCTAAGGGCTGCAATTAACTCTGAAGGCGTCTCCCTCGTTAACCTGTAATCAATGAAGTAGTTAAAAGGTCTGGGGTTGATTACAGGTGTGTGGTTTTGCATTTGGAAGCTGTTGCTGTGACCAGACAACATGCGGTCTAAGGAACTCTCAATTGAGGTGAAGCAGAACATACTGAGGCTGAAAAAAAAGAAAAAATCCATCAGAGAGATAGCAGACATGCTTGGAGTAGCAAAATCAACAGTCGGGTACATTCTGAGAAAAAAGGAATTGACTGGTGAGCTTAGGAACTCAAAAAGGCCTGGGCGTCCACGGATGACAACAGTGGTGGATGATCGCCGTATACTTTCTTTGGTGAAGAAGAACCCGTTCACAACATCAACTGAAGTCCAGAACACTCTCAGTAAATCTGTCTCTAATTCAACAGTAAAGAGAAGACTCCATGAAAGTAAATACAAAGGGTTCACATCTAGATGCAAACCATTCATCAATTGCAAAAATAGACAGGCCAGAGTTAAATTTGCTGAAAAACACCTCATGAAGCCAGCTCAGTTCTGGAAAAGTATTCTATGGACAGATGAGACAAAGATCAACCTGTACCAGAATGATGGGAAGAAAAAAGTTTGGAGAAGAAAGGGAACGGCACATGATCCAAGGCACACCACATCCTCTGTAAAACATGGTGGAGGCAACGTGATTGCATGGGCATGCATGGCTTTCAATGGCACTGGGTCACTTGTGTTTATTGATGACATAACAGCAGACAAGAGTAGCCGGATGAATTCTGAAGTGTACCGGGATATACTTTCAGCCCAGATTCAGCCAAATGCCGCAAAGTTGATCGGACGGCGCTTCATAGTACAGATGGACAATGACCCCAAGCATACAGCCAAAGCTACCCAGGAGTTCATGAGTGCAAAAAAGTGGAACATTCTGCAATGGCCAAGTCAATCACCAGATCTTAACCCAATTGAGCATGCATTTCACTTGCTCAAATCCAGATTTAAGACGGAAAGACCCACAAACAAGCAAGACCTGAAGGCTGCGGCTGTAAAGGCCTGGCAAAGCATTAAGAAGGAGGAAACCCAGCGTTTTGCGATGTCCATGGGTTCCAGACTTAAGGCAGTGATTGCCTCCAAAGGATTCGCAACAAAATATTGAAAATAAAAATATTTTGTTTGGGTTTGGTTTATTTGTCCAATTACTTTTGACCTCCTAAAATGTGGAGTGTTTGTAAAGAAATATGTACAATTCCTACAATTTCTATTAGATATTTTTGTTCAAACCTTCAAATTAAACGTTACAATCTGCACTTGAATTCTGTTGTAGAGGTTTCATTTCAAATCCAATGTGGTGGCATGCAGAGCCCAACTCGCGAAAATTGTGTCACTGTCCAAATATTTCTGGACCTAACTGTAGCTCGCAGCTAGGTGTTGACCCCCTCCGTGCGTAGGGGATGTTGGTCCCGGTCCCCGGTTGGCGAGGGCCGGGGTGCAGGGCGCAGTGTTGCGGTGCAGCGCGGTGCGGTGCCTGATGGCACTGGTGTACTCACTCTGATACAAAACACTGGAGTCGCTGGTAAACCAAACAGAGTGATGAACGGAGCCCGCAGCCGGCTGCAACTTTTCCAGTTAAATTGGCAATGTCCGCCTTTCTCCTGCACCTGTGTGTGCATCTTGACTCCTGTGCCTGGGCACCGGTAGTCCGCTCCCCGGCGTATAAGTGTCGTAGGAGCCCGTTTGCCCGCAGACGCTGGCCCTTTGGATCTCTTGCCTTTGGCAGTGGCACTTATCCGGAATGGTTGGGCTGTTGCTTTCAATCGGGACTTAGGTGGGAATGAACCCCTGAGGTCCAGACCGCAAGCAGTTGATTTGACTATGGTGGTGGCTTATAGCCTAGTTTGGGGTCTGAGTACCCTGCCTGGTGCTCTGGTATCCAGTTGGCTTCCCGGTTCAGTTCCAGCGGGCCACTACCCTGCCCTGGTCCCTTACGGTTCCACCGGTCGTATTCCCGGTCTCCTGCATGTGGCCACTACCGTCTGCCTCCTTGCCAGTGGTGACTGGGCTCCAACCCAGCCACCGGAGTAGTCTTTGGCAGGCCTGAGCACAGGTCTGCTTCTGGACACAACCTCCCTCCTTCACTGTCAGAACTCCTCTCTTAATTACTTGAACTTGACTACTTAGGTTCCCGCCTCTAGGCCTGTGAACTCCTCGGTGGGTGGAGCCAACCACCTGGCTCCACCCCCTCTGGTGTGCACATCAAACCTGGAGGGTGGTGACAAGGTTTTTTGTGTTTGACTGCTGTTACCTAACTGGAAGGGGTGTGATGTTGTGTGTGTGACTACCTGGGACGTCCTGGATAGTCCAGGGCATCACATTGCCCCTTGGTTTAATGCAGACCGTCCGCGGGCTGCCCGTCCATCACCGGTTTTATTTTTCTGTAAAAGTAAACAAATAATCAACATCTTGTAAACAGTATGCACATTACTTGAACCGTTACAAACGGAAACATTTTTATTAATAACAAGGGAACGGGTCCATGTCCTTCCGCTTTCCCACCCAAGCACCCTAGCCCTGATGCTGCCCCTAAGAAGCAGCACCCCTTTTCCCCAGTCCGGAAACAGGAACCTGGCCAGGCTACCCAAGCGGGAACGGGTATGGTACTACGCATCCGGCAGTCACTCAGAGGCCCCACATCCAGGGGGGCCCCTGACCCGGAGGATGGTCACCAGTTCTGATGGTGACCGGACCCCAGCCTGCTCTGCTGCGGGTCCTCCCTCCAACCAGCCTCTCCGGAGACTGGCAGTCCTGGGAAGGGCAATTGGGCAATATTTAAAAACCCAAAGTTATTGGGTGGCCTGCAAGTTCTCGGCCTTGTTCATGATTACTCATGCAGGGGTTAAGGGGTGTGAAACGGGGACAACATCAGTCCCAACAGGGACGGGCACTTCAGTAACCAACGGGCTACCACAAAACACTGTTGGTTCCTACGCGGACTTGCTGTAAGATCCCAACGGGGGCTGTCCTTTTTCAATCAGGTGAAAGCCTCGGGTGATTAGTGCTTATTCATTCAAATATTTACAAAATTAACACATCGCACCCCTAAATAGCAGTTTCCCTGTACCTAAGCGAGCGCCTACCTAGGTAATGGTTCACGATGGTCAGGGCATATGTGTACCCGCTTTGTTTGGGCGTGAGCTTGACGTGGTCCAGGGCAACCAACTCCAATGGCAGGTGGGTGACGATCGGCTGAAGGGGGGCCTTCTGGCTGACCTCATCCTGCCTTCTCAGTGTGCAGGGGCCACATTCTCGACACCAGGCCTCCACAGGCTCACGCATCCCACTCCAGTAGAACCGCTCTCTCAACAACATCTCCAGCTTCTTCCAACCGAAGTGCTCTGCACCATCGTGGTAGGCCTTCAGGACCCTGGGCACACTGGCTTGGGGGACCACCACCTGGCCAACCTTCTCATGGGTCTTTGGATTGATCATTTCCCGACACAGCTTCCCCTGATGCAGGTGCAGCCGGTTTCTCTCCTTCCACAACCGTTGGGCTTCTGAGGGGGCTGCGGGATCCATCCTGGAGGAGTCCTGCGCGATCATGGCTTTAACCAGCTGGACCGCAGGTTCTTGATCCTGGGCTTCCTGCCACCCCTGGCCGGGCAGCGGGTCAAGGTTCACCTGTTGTTGGTTAACGCAGGGCTTCTCATCTCAGGGCCGATGGAATGCCGGTAGTTCAATTTCTTCAAGGTCGTCGTTCTCAACCCTGTCATCAGGTAGGTGCGGCATTTGGGACAGCGCATCTGCATTGGTGTTCTTGCGGCCAGATCTGTACTTGATAGCGAAATCGTAGTTGGACAGTCGAGCCATCCACCGCTGCTCCAGGGCACCCAGCTTGGCCGTGTCTAGATGTGTCAACAGATTGTTGTCCGTGTAGGCAGTAAACTTCGCCGCTGCAAGGTAATGCTTGAACCTTTCAGTTATTGCCCACACAAGGGCTAAGAACTCAAGCTTGAAGGAACTGTAATTTTCGGGGTTCCCTTCGATTGGCCGAAGTTTTCTGCTAGCGTAGGCGATCACCTTTTCCTTCCCATCCTGCACCTGGGACAGGACCGCGCCGAGGCCCACATTACTGGCGTCGGTATAGAGGACGAACGGGAGACCGTAGTCCGGGTAGGCCAGGATTTTCTTCGCCCGTCAGGGCTGACTTCAACTGGTGGAAGGACTCCTCATGTTTCTCACTCCAGACAAACGGGGGGCCGGGGGCTCTCCCATTCTTGGTCTGTCCCACGAGGAGGTCTTGCATGGGCGCGGCCATCTTCGTGTACCCCTTGATGAAACGGCGGTAATAGCCCACCAGGCCCAGGAACTACCTGACTTCTCTCACCGTGGTCGGTCGCGGCCAGCTCTGGATGTCAGCAACCTTCTCCGGATCCGGGGCTACGCCTTCGGCACTCACCACATGTCCGAGGTATTGCACTTTGGGTTTCAGTAGATGGCACTTTGACGGCTTCAACTTCATCCCGTACTTGGAGAGGGCTGCGAATACTTCTGTCAGGTGCTCCAGGTGGGCCTCATACGTCTTGGAATACACGATCACATCGTCCAGATACAATAGAACAGTCTCAAAGTTGAGATGCCCCAAGCAGCACTCCATGAGCCGTTAGAAGGTCCCCGGGGCATTGCACAGCCCGAACGGCATACTGTTGAACTTGCAGAGTCCCATGGGGGTAGCAAATGCGGTCTTCTCGCGGTCTTCTGGTGCGACTGCCACATGCCAGTATCCGCTGGTAAGGTCAAGGGTAGAGAAATAATTAGCAGCAGTTTTTAGTGCAGCCAGTGACTCTTCAATGCGGGGGAGAGGGTAGGCATCTTTATGCGTTATCTGATTGATCTTCCAGTAATCCACACACATCCTCATGGTACCGTCTTTCTTCTTTACCAGCACCAATGGAGCTGCCCAGAGACTACAACTATCCCGGATGACCCCTGCCTCTTTCATGTTCCTCAACATGTCTTTGCTGCATTGATAGTGTGTTGGTGGTATTGGCCTATACCTCTCCTTGATAGGTGCATGTGTGCCTGTGGGGATATGATGTTGGACCCCTTTAATCCTCCCAAAATCTAGCGGGTGCTTGCTGAAAACCTGCCCATACTCCTGTACTACCCTGTATAGCCCGTCTTTGTGATGTACCGGGGTAGATTCGGTGCCAGTGTGGCACCCCTGAGGCTTCTGTCGCCACAGGACATTGCACCCCATCCAGCGGTGTGATGCCCCATTCTGGGTGAGGAAAGGAGTGAACACCAGTCCCCTGGTAAATCTACACAACACCCATTGTTAGGTACATACTGGGACCAGGGACAGTGGCAGTTACCCTCCAATGCTGCATGCTGGGAGGGGTCGTAAGACCCATCCCTGCTCCTATAGGGTACAGCTTAGCAACTGGGGAGGTGGGAGGAGCCACCAGAGAGCAGTCAGAGAAAGGAAGGTCAAGTTAGTTTCAGTTTACCTCAGAGAGTGAGAGAGTGAGGAGACAGCATGTAGCTGTGAAAGAGAAAGGAGCTCTGTGAGCTCAGAGTGTCCGCACAGAGAAAGCAACAGAAGAAGGAGAGAGAGTGGGGAAGGAGGAGGAGGTCTGCAGGAGGCAGGCAAGGAGGAGAGAAGGAAAGAGAGCTCCAAGTCAGTCAGGAGCTGAGAAGAAGAAAGAGACGCTTCCTGGTGAAGATCCTGGGACTCAGAGGGTCCAGGTGACACCAAGCAGAGAGAAGAAGGGATTCCAGGGCCACGGATAGCTGTAGAGCTGTGGGGGCCTGTTCCACAGGAACATCGGTGGAGGGATCAAGCTGCAACAGGGGACGGTCCCTAGAAACCGGAGGAGTGCAAAGTTATCTCCAAACAGTAAAGACCGAGGCCCAGGGAAAGTTGTAGGCTCCCCGGGCCACAGCCCACAGCAGAACCTCTAGAAAGGGGATAATCATCCGACAGGTGACCCCCCAGCCTGGAGGCTGTAGTGGAGGCCGAGCAGGTTCATCCTAAGAGAGCTAGGCTTGGGAAGACAGCTGAAGATAGAGACACCTTAGAGAGAAGGGTACCGGTTTTTACTCCAAGAATCACCCAGAAACGGCGGAGGTCCCTGACAGTGGGTTCCAGTCGTCTGAGGGCACCAGTGTGCGCATACCAGGACGTGTGAGTAAAGAACTTGAAACTGCACCCTTGGAGTGGTCTCTGTTGTTTTATCTGCTTAGCCTTCCATTACACCATAGACTCTCACGAGCACCAACAGTGTGCCCCGGAGCATTGCTCCACCTGTGGGGAGCAGTACCATCATTGCTGCCATATCATCACCCTGGAGGCCTTACACAGCAGCGGCGGCTTAGTAGCCGCATACCACAGGTGGTGTCACGAACACAAACTTTATTCATCACCAAGTCATCAGCCATATTTAAACTGACACCCACCAGGGCCACGGAGCCGGGCCCCGCCACCACTGACGACCCCCGGACTAGTCCAGCCCGGCACCGGGTGTCCCATAGCCCTGGGGTGGGCGAGTCACCGACATGTAGCTCTCGGCACCACTCCTGTAGTGGCGGAGATGGAGTGTCACTACTCATGTCGGGTGTAGGGGTAGTGGGGGTGGTCTCATGGATAGTGTGGGGGTCGATGGTGAACAGCTTAGCTATGGTGGCGTAGCGGGGAAGCCTAACCTCTTCCTCCCCGCAGTTCAGCACTCTCACAGGCACCCTCCCCTTTTTGATGTCAATCACCCCTCTGACTACCATTACCACCGGTCGTATTCCCGGTCTCCTGCAGGCGGACACTACCATCTGCCTCCTTGCCAGTGGTGACTGGGCTCCAACCCAGCTACCGGAGTAGTCTTTGGGAGGCCTGAGCACAGGTCTGCTTCTGGACACAACCTCCCTCCTTCACTGTCAGAACTCCTCTCTCAACTACTTGAACTTGACTACTTAGGTTCCCGCCTCCAGGCCTGTGAACTCCTCGGTGGGTGGAGCCAACCGCCTGGCTCCATTCCCCCCTGGTGTGGACATCAAACCTGGAGGGTGGTGACAAGGTTGTTTGTGTTTGACTGCTGTTACCTAACTGGAAGGTGTGGTCTAGTGGTCTCCATGTTAAAAACGTGTTACTGCATCTCACCTCATTTGAGATCTCCAGCCATTTTGATGACACATGGTCCCATTATAATTCTTGAAGGCCAGCTTGTTCCAGTACAGGTGAGATTCTGTTGTTTTGAACTTTGTATTGTCCTGGCTGGGATGGACTTCATGGTCTCCAGAAAAGTTAGCATGACATCCTGGGTCCAGTTATCTGTCAAGAAATATACACAATGCATGGAATAAAGTTGGGCAGGAGCACCAGCTGAGAGAAAGGGCAAGGTCAGCTGTCATTTTGGTGTTTATTTGTTCTCCACCAGCTGCTCCGTTCATCCTCTGTTGGACAGATCCGTAGCACGTCAGGGAGACTGTAACAACAAAGATGCCAGGTTACATGGGAAATATGGGCTCATGGAACCCCCTGCCATACCTGTATCCAAGTGATTTGGAGTAAATATCAATCCATGCTACCATGTGATGTCTCGTTTTACAAGGAGAATTTTCAGGGACCATTCGTGGTGGAAAGTCAGAACTGATATGCAAGATATTGTACATGGAGATCGCCAGGAAGCTGGCACAGCAAAGGTCCAAGAACAGGAATGATGACAAACACTGGGCACATGCATGCCCACTTGGAAGTAGAAGCATACAGCAGCACTATATGCAGGGTAATAACTGTTTTCTGGTTCTAAACAGCTCCAAATAATGAGACTACTTCACTTGCAGTAGACACTAGTGGTCTACATGTTAAAAACGTATTATGGAGCATATGTAGACTATGAAGGACATGAGCAGGGACTGCATCTCACCTCATTTGAGATCTCCAGCCACATTTGATGACACATGGCCCTGTTATGATTCTTGAAGGCCAGCTTGTTCCAATCCAGGTGAGGCTCTGTTGTTTTGAACTTTGTATTGTCCTGGCTGAGCAAGAAGGGCTTGATGGTCTCCAGAAAAGGGAGCATGTCATCCTGGGACCAGTTATCTATCAGGAAATAGACAAGATGCATGTAATAAGGTTGGACAGGAAAGTTATCTGAGAGAAAGGAAAGGCAAGCTGCCATGTTGGTGTTTATTTGTTCACAACCAGCTGCTCCGTTCATCCTCTGTCTGACAGATCCTTAGCACCAGTCAAGGAGACTCTGTAAGGCTAGGTTCACATTTCCGTTGTTTTGCATCAGTCACATGCGTTGCTTGATGCTTGTGACTGATGCATTGTACAACGGATGACAATAATTGGAATTAGAAAGCGGATTCCGTTGTAAAACGAGAGCGAGAGAGCGATCAGCTGATCGTTCACAATAGACGGCCGCTGGCTTTTGAGAGCGATCAGCTGATCTCCCGGCCGCCGGCTTTTGAGAGCGATCAGATGATCTCCCGGCGGCTGATCGCTCTCATTAGCCGGCAGCCGGGAGTTCAGCTGATAAGCCGGCCACCAGGTGATCAGCTGATCGCTCACAGCAGCCGGCCGCCGGGTGATCAGCTGATCGCTCACAGCAGCCAGCTGCCGGGTGATCAGCTGATCGCTCACAGCAGCCAGCCGACGGGTGATCAGCTGATCGCTCACTGCAGCCGGCTGCAGGGTGATCAGCTGATCACTCGGAGCAGCCAGCCGCCAGGTGATCAGCTGATCGCTCACAGAAGCTGGCCGCCGGGTGATCAGCTGATCGCTCACAGCAGCCGACCGCTGGGAGATCAGCTGATCGCTCACAGCAGCCGGACGACGGGTGATCAGATGAACGCTCAGCCGCCGAGAGAGAGCATGCGCAGCGAAATCCTAAGGATTCCGCTGCAAAAAAAACTTTACACTCTGCGTTCCTGACGCCCGACGGTCAGTCATTCCACGACTGATCAGTCGGGCGAAGGATGCAACGCAAGGGCATCAGTCACAATCCACCGCTCATATAAGTCTATGGGAAACAACGGAATCCGCCAAACGGATTGCGTTGTTTATCAGAGCAGCGGATTGTGACTGATGCAAAACAACGGAAATGTGAACCTAGCCTAAGAACAAAGATGCCAGGTTATGGGCTCATGGAACCCCCTGCCATACCGGTATCCAAGTGATATGATGGAGCACCCATCAATCCCTTGCTCCCATGTGATGTCTCATTTAACAAGGAGAATTTTCAGGGACCGTGCAAAGTCACAACTGATATAAAAGATATTGTACATGGAGATTGCCCGGAATCTAGCACAGCAAAGGTCCAAGAACAGGAGAAATGACAAGCACTGGGCACACACATGCCCACTTGGAAGCAGAAGCATACAGCAGCACTATATGCACATATTGAATATATGAAATCCACTATAAGGGTTTGTTTCCACTTGCGTTTTGCACTGACGAGTGCAATCCGATAAAACATCGGATTGCTCTCACTCTAGTGCAAAACTATGGGGCAGTGTCAATCTGCGATTGATTTCTCATACCACAGCGGCATGTGGAATTAATCGCAGCATGCTGTGTTTGGCAGCAAGTTTTGGCTCACACACCCCCATACAACTCTATGGGAACGTGTGAAACATCGCACTGCACTCACATGTAATCCAAGTGCAGTGCGATATACGCAGAGACAGCGGAGGAGACGAGGAGAAAGTGCAAGATCGCATCACAGTCGCATGACTCTTGGCTGACACCCGCAGCAGAGGGTCATTAGCAGATCGCTTCTGATGCTCTCGCATCGGAAGCTATACGCTAGTGTGACGCCCTGGCACAGCCAGGTTGTCACAGAAAGAGTTAATCCTCCTTGGTAATCTGATCCCACACCGATGCAGCAGGACAAACCACCTCCCCCAGGGTAGGAGAAAAGCAGAGCAGAGGGGAGGGGCTGGAGCAGAGTGTTGGAGAAGCAGACAGAAGTGGAGCCTGGAGCTGCAGCTCCAAGGCTGATAGAAAAGCGTGCTCCGAGAGGGCCGGGACAGGCTGTAGTGAGGAAGGGGCCAGAGGTAGCCGGAGCAGGGCGGTGGCCCCTCGGTACCTGGGTACCCGGATCACTACAGGGGAGTGGATTCCCCGTTCCCGGCTGAGGAGAAAGAGGAAGAGAGTGGAGAGAAAGGCACCTAGCTGCAGGGAAAGAACAACAAGGGCTGCTGCACCGTGTGTGGGACACTAACACCCCCGTACCGAAGGCTGCAGACACCGGCAATTCCTAGTTTACCAGTGACTCCGTGTGACTTCCTTGTGAGTACACCCGTGCCCTCGGGCACCGCACTGCAGCACTGCGCCCTGCTCCCTGCTTACCCCATCACCGGGCCCTGGGACAACCAACCCCCTACCCACGGAGGGGAGAACTAACATCTAGCTGCTTCATACCATCACTCCCGGGATCCCCGTCCAGAGCAGCGGTGGTGTTCCAACCTCACCACAACCGTGGGTGGCGTCACGGACAATCTCCCTTACCAAATCCCTTTATACTGTGGAGCCTGGGATCACAGACCGGGTCACGCCACCGTGATACCCACAGAAGTGACCCTGTGGCCCGGATCTGAGTACCCCTGGTCCCCGGGTGACACATTTGGCGTCACGAACAGGATCGAACCCATCCAGTTACCTGGAGGAAGTGCGCCTTGTTCTGGACTGTCAGCGGTGTTCCGCTGCAAAAATTGTGAAAGTCGCCATCTTTGCCGCCATTTTGGGCGCGAAAATCTCCCGCCCAGCGCCTTCTTCCCCAAGCGGTGGGCGCGAAAAAGAGGCTCCGCCCCCTGAGAACGCGGGCGGAAGTGAAGCTCCGGAGGACCGGAATCGAAAGAGAAACTTTAAAAGTTGCTAGAAGGACTGCTCCCGAGTACCAAGGGGGAGCAGTAGGAAGGAACTGCAGTTCATGTGACCAGGACTGTAAAGGCAGGGACGCCAGGACTTTGCCTAATTCCGTTCCTGGACAAGTAGTAGCCGCAACCCCGATGACATCTTACCCGGCTCCGGCAGTCCGCCCAGCCGCGACGAAGATGACGACGGCTCCGGCAGCCCGCCCGGCCGCAACGGAGGTGGCACCCGATTGGAAGTCTGCCCCAGATGTGGCGCCAGCCGCTCCCAGGTACCCCGTCACGGCTGTGGAGCAGCCGGAGTGCACCTGCAGAGAGGAGGAGCAGGCCAGTGAGAGATGGAGCCCTCGGCAGTTAGCGAGGCCGGTTGTAGCCGGCGCCGAGGGCATCCAAGTGGGCCTGGCTTCTGAGCAGGAGGCAGAGCACGGAACCCGTGCCCCGCACTGGGAGTGGCGGCAGCGGCAGTGGTAGTGGAGCATGGACAGCTACCCACAAGTTAAAAAGTTGACTGTTTTATGGACTGTCACCCCTGTTGAACGCCCTCAAGTTCAGGAGGAGGCCATCTGCCCCACAGGTGTGGGGTGGCAGAACGGTTTAAAGTTTTAGAAAACGTACCTCCCGATGTGGGAAGATGTATGATTGTACTGTGTTTATTTTTCCTTTTTCCAGTTTTAATAAATGTTGGTGCCTAGACGGCCCGAGGACGGGCCGTGTTTTACCAAGGGGGTGTGTGACGCCCTGGCACAGCCAGGTTGTCACAGAAAGAGTTAATCCTCCTTGGTAATCTGATCCCACACCGATGCAGCAGGACAAACCACCTCCCCCAGGGTAGGAGAAAAGCAGAGCAGAGGGGAGGGGCTGGAGCAGAGTGTTGGAGAAGCAGACAGAAGTGGAGCCTGGAGCTGCAGCTCCAAGGCTGATAGAAAAGCGTGCTCCGAGAGGGCCGGGACAGGCTGTAGTGAGGAAGGGGCCAGAGGTAGCCGGAGCAGGGCGGTGGCCCCTCGGTACCTGGGTACCCGGATCACTACAGGGGAGTGGATTCCCCGTTCCCGGCTGAGGAGAAAGAGGAAGAGAGTGGAGAGAAAGGCACCTAGCTGCAGGGAAAGAACAACAAGGGCTGCTGCACCGTGTGTGGGACACTAACACCCCCGTACCGAAGGCTGCGGACATCGGCAATTCCTAGTTTACCAGTGACTCCGTGTGACTTCCTTGTGAGTACACCCGTGCCCTCGGGCACCGCACTGCAGCACTGTGCCCTGCTCCCTGCTTACCCCATCACCGGGCCCCGGGACAACCAACCCCCTACCCACGGAGGGGAGAACTAACATCTAGCTGCTCCATACCATCACTCCCGGGATCCCCGTCCAGAGCAGCGGTGGTGTTCCAACCTCACCACAACCGTGGGTGGCGTCACGGACAATCTCCCTTACCAAATCCCTTTATACTGTGGAGCCTGGGATCACAGACCGGGTCACGCCACCGTGATACCCACAGAAGTGACCCTGTGGCCCGGATCTGAGTACCCCTGGTCCCCGAGCGACACACTAGTAGAACCGAACCCTAATACAAAGTCCAGCTCCCCATGCAAGTATACACCTTCTATTCCGAGCTCGGACAGGGGGTTCGCCATAGCCTGAATTCAGCATAGAAAGGAAAGGATGTCCGGCTCAATGAACAGGTTCTTCTCTATTTTTTGAATATTAATAAATGAGACTAAGGGCGGCTTTGCACACTACGACATCGCAGGTGCGATGTCGGTGGGGTCAAATCGAAAGTGACGCACATCCGGCGTCACTTGCGATGTCGTAGTGTGTAAATCCTAGATGATACGATGAATGAGCGCAAAAGCGTCGTTATCGTATCATCGCTGCAGCCTCCGACATTTCCATAATGCCGGTGCAGCGACAGGTGCGATGTTGTTCCTCGCTCCTGCGGCAGCGCACATCGCTGTGTATGAAGCCGCAGGAGCGAGGAACTTCACCTTACCTGCCGCCGACTGCAATGAGAAGGACGGAGGAGGGCGGGATGTTTACATCCTGCTCATCTCCGCCCCTCCACTTCAATTGGCCGCCTGCCGTGTGACGTCGCTGTGACGCCGCACGACCTGCCCCCTTAGGAAGGAGGCGGGTCACCGGCCAGAGGGACGTCGCACGTCAGGTATGTGCGTGTGAAACTGCCGTAGCGATAATAATCGCTACGGCAGCTTTCACTAGATATTGCACGTGCGACGGGGGCGGGACTATCGCTGCAGCATCGGTAACACATTGTTACCGATGTCGCAGCGTGCAAAGCCCGCCTAAGGGTGGATACACACACATACCATAGATGCCGACGCTATCATAGTGTTTTTATAAATGAATGTAATGTTCCGTGTGTTATATTAAAAAAAAAAAATTAAAGAAGAATCTGTTCATTGAGCCGGTCGTCCTTCACTTTCTAATATGAAATCCAGACTGCATTATTGCTATGTAGAATATACTTATAAAATGAGGCTTCTTAGCTCACAAATTTACCAATTGATGTGAGTCCACCAGCTAGGACAAAGCGACCCCTCTTTGGTAAGACCCTAAACCTAATATTTATCAAACAAACTGGATTCAACCTAACCTTGAAATTTGAAGTCCTTTAGCCCAAGAGAGACACGTGTGGTTAAAATTAGGTCTAAAGCCTGCTTTACACGTTACAATTGTGCATGACATTTCCAGGAGGGATTTTCCGGTCGTTGATTCCTATATTATTCCCAAATTACCCTTACCCGGTATCAATAATACACGGACACTGCTTGCGACTTGGTAAAATATGGCCACAGCAGCCCTTTATTGCCTATTGTTTACACACTAACACAAGGGGGCGCCGTCCAACGGGCGTCCCCAACATTTAACAATAGGTAATACCATAATAATAATAATAATACAGTACGTAATACAATACGTAACCCTGGGTAGGCCCGGTCCAGAAACTACCTTCCACCACCAAAACATGATCCCTGGCCGCAACACACACCGGGCCGGAGATGAGGTATGAATCACCTACGGATCAATACCCCCCACCTTGCAGGACCCATGCCTGCAAGATCCTTGTAACCGGAGCCACTATATCCTACAAGTGACTCTCCAATCAAACAACATTATCCGTTAAACCGCCTCTGGACCAGACCTACCCCCGCCATAAGTCCGGTCCAGAAGCCATACTCCACCACCAGAACACAATCCCTGGCCGCAACACACCGACCCAGAGATACGAGGCATTAATCACCTACGGATCAATACCCCAACCTTGCAGGACCCCATGCCTGCAAGATCCCTGTAACCAAAGCCACTGTATTCCGCAAGTGACTCTTCAATCACACAAACTGTCAGAAAACACGATCCCTGGCCGCAACACACCGACCCAGAAATACGAGGCATTAATCACCTACGGATCAATACCCCAACCTTGCAGGACCCCATGCCTGCAAGATCCCTGTAACCAAAGCCACTATATCCTACAAGTGACCCTTCAATCACACAACCATCAGAAACACGATCCCTGGCCGCAACACACCGACCCAGAGATACGAGGCATTAATCACCTACGGATTAAAACCCCCCCAAGAAGCATCAAGTATCAACCGTGTCTCAAAACCTTACATTCCTCTTTACCTCCAACTCAATATTATCCCCGGCTGCAACCTCCAGCCCAGAGATATGAGGCATCACCTACGGATCAATCCCCCATGTGCATAACACTAACTGTGACCTCAAAAACCTTAAAGCCCATTAGCGACTTTAATCCAACAACATCCCCGGCTGCAACTAGCCCAGAGATAAGAGGTATTAATCACCTACGGATCAAAACCCCTATGCCTTGCAGAACCACGTGCTTGCACTGCACTTGGATCCAGAACCATGACCCCAACCAGTGACTCCTCCTGCGATTACCATTTCACCAAAATGGATCACTGACCATAACAATGGTCTCATATTTAAATGAGGTAAAAGTCACCAAAGGAGTAATACTCTTACCCAAACCAAAAACACCCGTACTTTCAATTACCTATCACCTGGGGCACTATAGCCACCTGTGACTCCCTGGCAACCATCAACTCCTTAATATATAATCCTTGGCAACAACCCTGACCCATATATAAGGCATATAAGGCATTGAACACCAACGGAGCAGTACCTCCTCCCTGCAGACAACCTTGTACCTGCAGGTCACCAGTAACCGGAGCCACTGTACCTTCCCCAGTGGCTCTCCATCCAAACACCAGTAACAATTAGAGCTCCTCTGGACCAGACCTACCCCCGCTGCTGTGACAAAGGACATAATCCCCATTATTTATGCTGATCATACACATATACATCATACACATCATATACATATACATATATTCCCACATTACCCCCATCTTATTCACCCACTTACAAGAATCCCAAATGACAATATACATCACAATCCACAAAGAAATCTCTTTTCTTTCGTTTTTGTTTTTTTTTTTTTTATTTTATAAACGACACTCTCTCCAATCCTTTCTTTTCTCATTTTTTTTTTTTGTTGTAATGGCTCTTAAAATTGAATAATCATCCATGCATATAAACACACCAATAATAACAATACACAATAGAAGGGAGGGTGGGTGGGAAGCTGTCATCCAGGAAGTGCAAAAGGAGGTAATTGACTCCCACCTCCTATTATATACACCATAAAGCTCCCTCCTTTCCTTCCACCACACTCCACCCCCTAACCAATCACCTTCTTTTCCTCATTCCTAAACGAACCAACACTGTTTAACCCCATCAACTCCCTAGCCTCCGGGCTGTCATGTCGCCCCTACACCCTATGGGTTCCATGGCTTTCTTGACATTTCCAGGAGGGATTTTCCGGTCGTTGATTCCTATATTATTCCCAAATTACCCTTACCCGGTATCAATAATACACGGACACTGCTTGCGACTTGGTAAAATATGGCCACAGCAGCCCTTTATTGCCTATTGTTTACACACTAACACAAGGGGGCGCCGTCCAACGGGCGTCCCCAACATTTAACAATAGGTAATACCATAATAATAATAATAATAATACAGTACGTAATACAATACGTAACCCTGGGTAGGCCCGGTCCAGAAACCACCTTCCACCACCAAAACATGATCCCTGGCCGCAACACACACCGGGCCGGAGATGAGGTATGAATCACCTACGGATCAATACCCCCCACCTTGCAGGACCCATGCCTGCAAGATCCTTGTAACCGGAGCCACTATATCCTACAAGTGACTCTCCAATCAAACAACATTATCCATTAAACCGCCTCTGGACCAGACCTACCCCCGCCACAGAACAGGCCACGTGACACCTTGCGTGGCCTGGACCCCCACACACCCAACGCTTGCTCCCCCAACTTGCAAGCCAAACCAACCATTAATACCTTTCCATCCATCACTTAAACTCTGAGCATCCAATATATGCACCAGCCAGCGTACCCAGTCCACCTTACTGCACCGCACTCCCCTGATCCTTGGTGGCAGGAGCCACCGGGTCCCTCTGACGGCCACTCAGGCCCACCGGCACACCATGCCACAAGCTCCCAAACTATACCGGAATCCACACCATGCCCCGCTGGCCTTATTATAATGAATTAAATGCAGTACCGACTGTACCATCGTCCTCCCCAGTACCGACCAAAGAACCACTGTACAGTCACCCTGCTCCTCCTCCTGTCTCCAGCTGAATTAAACCACCACTGGGGTTGAAATACAACAACAGGATGACACTCACACTGCTTATGCTACTGGGTCACTTCGCACCCCAAACCTAGTTCTCCCAGGAAACCGCTAAAGTGAAACCCCGCTGTAAAACGACTGCAATCCATAGCCTTGAAATTTCCCCTACAGCTGACCTTGCAGCTTTCCCAGAGCCAAATATCACTACCGGTCTCCCCTGACCAATTTATTCCGCCATCACACCCTCTGACAACAACAGAGGCTCGAGCTGTCTTCCCCAGAAAATCCCAAAATCTTCCCACATACTCAACTACCACACTAATGGACCTTCTTCATCCGAAATCAGGCCCACTTAATTTCAACGAGGCCCACACGGCCTAACGGAACTATGCTCTACCCCAAAATTAATACGGCCTCAAAAAACAAAACAACCGCAATCATCGCCCTGTACCCCTTACTGAGGCGAAGATATTGAAGCATTACCTTCGATCCCAAGGTCCCCAACAACACCTCCAACCATAATGCATAGTCCGCTTGCCTCCGCAAACCGGACCACGACAAGCTCCTTGTACTACAATGCCCACCGGAAAATTGCAGCCACACCACTGGCCCGATTGACTCCATATGCAACTATGGGCATCAGGAGACACAACTTTACCAAACACCATGTCCGGGCCTTTCGATCTCAAGGAAAAACCTTGTGACACGCAACCCCCTTTGAGCTCTCATATTACACCACAAGATAAATTAAAACCTTGGCCACACCATAGTATCCGCTCAAAGCCGACCACCGAGGGGCGTACCACTATTTTCCCGTAACGCACAACTGCACCTTCAAACCAAATAACTTCGTGCCGTGAGACCGGAGCACCACGACTCCCTAAGCAAACCCTTACCCAGGTGCCCATACCTACCACCGGGCCAAGAATTCCTTTTTTTCTTTTTTTTTTTTTAAATTGTATATGAATATAAAATAGACTCCCCCAGCCCACAGATGCCAGGAGTCCACCCATGCAAAACACCCAATAATACCAGATGGCCCCAAGCTATCCGACTTGCACTCTATGCACCACAAGTACCCAATCCTCTAGTCCAAACCATAACTCGCATAGTCCCCACCCGTAATCACGGCTGTCCGAAGAACTCCATTATTCCGTCCGCAGCCCACCATTGCTGATTAACCGAGTTCACCCACAGCAGCCCAAAGCTGCCCAGCACCTACATTAACACCAATTCAGTCACGCTGGACTCAACATTCCTCCCAGCACCAACTTCCACAATGGGATAATGCTGACTAGCCACAAATTAACCCCATGTTACCATTGATGCGGTTGCAAACCTATAAACCCATTACAGCAACCAACACTTCACCTTCTCCTACATTTCCGCTCTCCTTTATTCACTTATCCACAGCAACCCTCGCGCCATACCGGGGCCCCGCACCTACACATCACTCACAAAAACCCCCCGAAAACTCCTCGCACACACCGTACCGCGGGACCCCCCGCCCCTTTACCTGACCCACCATAATTCATCCAATAAGAACCACCATGCATCAGAAGATTAATAATGAAACACCCCAGCAAACCTTCAATAACTGCGCCGTCTCACCCGCTCACATGTGCCGCAATCATCAGCCCACTTAACCAAGTCTCACAAGACCTAAACTGCGGTAAACGCCGAACCTCGCCATCCCCAACCTGCAACTGTAACCACCGGACCTGACGCCACCTGCACCCTCACGGCCCCGCTGCCATGAGACCACCACGTCCGTAACTCTGCCCCTGGCCTCCAGAACATGAACCCACACCCCCCGGGGACCACGGCACCAACCGACCTATGAACTAACCACATGCTCCAAACCCCCCCAGCTGCTACCCATATCTCCAGACACTACTCCACTACAGCGACTGTCACCCCACCACTACAAAAAGGCTGAAACTTAAATTGATTACCGCGCCAGGCTGCCTCCAGAGGACGCCCTCAGATCAGCCGTCACCGTCCTTTTCGCCAGTCGTCTGTCGCTGATCCCGGGACAGTCCCTCAAGCTGCAGGCACCTAATGCCCGCCAGGTTCACCCCCTGACGCCAGGAGCACCGTGTTCACATGCCCTGTTTGGGCCGATTGTCACCTCCACAATGCTTGGCGCTCCTCTCCTGGGGGAAGCTGCTACTGATTAGAGCTGCACGCTTGTCCCAATGCCTGCTCCAGGATAGACAGCAGGCCTCCTGTCTCCTCCTCGTCGCCACCTGCTGCGCCCAGTCCTCTGGTCCACATGATCCAGCCACACAGGTGAGGTGACCCTGCAGGCGCCTCCTGTCTCCTCCTCGCCGCCGCCTACTGCGCCCAGTCCTCCGGTCCCGATAATCCAGCCACACAGGTGAGGTGACCCTGCAGGCGCCTCCTGTCTCCTCCTCGCCGCCGCCTGCTGCGCCCAGTCCTCCGGTCCCGATAATCCAGCCACACAGGTGAGGTGACCCTGCAGGCAGCTGTCCTCCGTCCCCCCCGCGGAGGGAGAGGGGGATGTTGTCCTTCCACCGCCGCTGGGCGCGCTCCCGGCCGGGAGCGGCCGCATCGCTCAAAAATCCAGGCTGAGGCCTCACACCGGAAGTAGGCCCCTGGGCTGGACACGCCCCCTTTTCGGCCGTCGCGGCCCTGCAGGAGATTCCTCCCGACAGCCAGAGCGGGTGCAGCAAGCTACCGCCGCCCGCCCAGCTGCGGAGGGTCCCCACGGGAGTGGGGTCTCTCACGTTGTCCTCCTCACCCCCACCTCCCCCAAAAGACCCCCCGGCGAGTCCTGAAACTGCCAGCACTGCAGCAAAGAGGGGGGGGGGAGAGGTGCCGAGGAGACACCCAGGCAGCCTGGGTGTGGGACTGCACTGCCTGGGCGCCCTGCACTGCCATGCTGACCAGATGCGAGGATTCCTCAGGACATCATGGTGGAGGTTCCCCAGCCCGTCCAAGCTGCAGATCTGCGATGTTCGGATCCATCAGGCTGGATGTCATGATGGAGGTTCCCCAGCCCGTCCAAGCTGTCATCCAGGAAGTGCAAAAGGAGGTAATTGACTCCCACCTCCTATTATATACACCATAAAGCTCCCTCCTTTCCTTCCACCACACTCCACCCCCTAACCAATCACCTTCTTTTCCTCATTCCTAAACGAACCAACACTGTTTAACCCCATCAACTCCCTACCCTCCGGGCTGTCATGTCGCCCCTACACCCTATGGATTCCATGGCTTTCTTACGATATCGTATGCGATCGTAACCGCCCCCATCGTATGTGCGGCACGTTCAATTTTGTTGAATGTGCCGCACAAACGATTAACCCCCGTCACACGTACTTACCCGTCCATACGACCTCGCTGTGGGCGGCGAACGTCCACTTCCTGGAGTGGGAGGGACATTCGACATCACAGCGACGTCACGCGGCAGCCGGCCAATAGAAGCGGAGGGGCGGAGCTGAGCGGGACGTAAACATCCCGCCCACCTCCTTCCTTCCACATTGCTGGCCGGGAGCCGCAGGACGCAGGTAAGATCTGTTCATCGTTCCCGGGGTGTCACACACAGTGATGTGTGCTACCCCGGGTACGATGAACAATCTGACGTGCAATTCTAGAGAAATGAACGATGTGCGTTCGATGAATGTTTTACCGTTCAATCGCAATCGCACGTACATGTCACACACTGCAATGTACCTTACAATGCCGGATGTGCGTCACTTACGACGTGACCCCGCCGACACATTGTAAGATATATTGCAGCATGTAAAGCGGGCTTAAAGGGGGCTTTACACGCTATGATATCGTTAATGTTTTGTCGTCGGGGTCAAGTTGTTAGTGACGCACATCCGGCGTCATTAACGATATCGCAGCGTGTGACACTGACCAGCGACCTTAAGCAACCTCAAAAATGGTGAAAATCGTTCACCATGGAGAGGTTGTCCCAAACTCAAAAATCGGTAAGGGTTGTTTATGCAGGTGGTTCATCGCTCATGCGGCAGCACACATCGCTATGTGTGACACCGCAGGAGCGAGGAACGTCTCCTTACCTGCCGCCGGCCACAATGCGGAAGGAAGAAGGTGGGCGGGATGTTACGTCCTGCTCATCTCCGCCCCTCCGCTTTGATTGGCCGGCTGCTTAGTGACGTTGCGGTGCCGTCGCTGTGATGCCGAACGTCCCTCTCCCTTGAAGGAGGGATTCTTCGGCAGTCACAGCGACGCCACCGACCAGGTAAGTATGTGTGACGCTGCCGTAGCAATAATGTTCACTACGGCAGCGATCACAAACAATCGCATGCGCGACGGGGGCGGGTACTTACACGCTCGATATCGCTACAAATTGCTAGCAATATCGCTACCGTGTAAAGCCCCCTTAAGGGTCTACCAAAGAAAGATACGCCTTCTTGCATTTGGTGGACTCTTATGGATTGGACAAATTGTGCGCTAAGTAGCTTCTCTTTCATACATATACTCCCTGACAGAAGTTCTGTTGCATATCCATGTTATGTAAATAAAAGCTTATAACCTGACTTTAAATTCATCCATTGGTTTTATAAATTACTCTTTTGAAAGCTCAAACCCTCCCAAATTTGGTTTAAAGGCTACTTTACACGCTGCGATATCGGTACCGATATCGCTAGCGTGGGTACCCGCCCCCATCTGTTGTGCGACACGGGCAAATCGCTGCCCGTGCCGCACAACATCGCCCAGACATGTCACACTACTTACCTGCCCGGCGATGTCGCTGTGACCGGCGAACCGCCTCTTTTCTAAGGGGGCGGTTCGTTCAGCGTCACAGCGACATCACAGCTGCATCACTGAACCGCCGCCCAATAGAAGCGGAGGGGCGGAGATGAGCGGGACAAACATCCCGCCCACCTCCTTCCTTCCGCATAGCAGCCGGGATGCAGGTAAGGAGAGCTTCCTCGTTCCTGCGGCGTCACACGGAGCGATGTGTGCTGCCGCAGGAACGAGGAACAACCTCTTTACTGCTGCAGTAACGATTTTTGAGAATGGACCCCCATGTCACCGATGAGCGATTTTGCACGTTTTTGCAACGATGCAAAATCGCTCATAGGTGTCACACGCAACGGCATCGCTAATGCGGCCGGATGTGCGTCACCAATTCCGTGACCCCAACGAGTTCGTATTAGCGATGTCGTAGCGTGTAAAGCCCCCTTAAGTTATGAAAATAAAGTTGCTGCAAAGCTGAAATATTGATCTTTTAATTTTATATCTTTTATTTACATAGCATGGATATGTGCCGCCCCCGTGCCAGCAGCCGCGGACACGCCAAATAAAAGAGGGGACTTAGATGTACGGGCTAGGCCATACTAAGTTGGTGACGCCACCCACGGTGTGTGGTGAAGTGGGACACCACAGCTGCTGTTGTAGGGCACCCGGGGGAGATGTTGTGCAGCCAGTTGTTAACCCCTCCGTGGGTAGGGATGGGGGCCCCGGGACCCGGTGTCTCTGTGCAGGGTATAGCGACCGCAGGGAGTGTTTTGTACTCACTGTTAATAAACCACACAAGTCTCTGGTAAACCAAGGTGATGGTGGCCGGTGCCGCGGCCGGTTGCATTTGGGTCCCCCACCCGGCTGGTGGTCTCTATCCTTTTCTCTGCACTGTTTTGTGTAAGGTGGACTTCCTAGCGTGAAACTCAGGAGTCCGCTCCCGGCTGGATGTGGCCTAAGGAGCCGTGCCCGCAGTCGCTGGCCCGTGGGATCTATGGGCCCTGGCGGTCACCTCTTATCCCTATCGGTGGACTGTTGTCTTCTATTAGGGACTTTGGGTGGGACAGAACCTTTCGTCCTGGCCTCAATCGGTAAATTAACCAGTCCACTTGGTTCCGGTTCTGGCTTCAGGGTCCGAGTACCCCCCTTTGTGCTACGGTTTCCGGGTCGGTTCCCCGTGTCGGTACCGGCGGGCTACAACCTTGGCCCAGTCCACCTCTGTTCTGCCGAGCCATCTTCCCGTCTCCTGCTGACGGAGACCACCGTCTGCCTCCTAGCCAGTGGCACCAGGGCTCCTACCCTGGTACCGTTCAACTTGAACTTTCTTGCTGGAGCTACACTTACCTCCAGCCCACACTCCTCTCCAAACTGAACTACAAACTTGATCTGCTTGTTTTTCCTGCCCCGGGCAGTCTGGACCCTTGGGTCGGCGTGTCTAGGGTTTCTGGTTGGCTGTATGTTTCCTAGTGAGGGAAGGTGTTATGCAGGGGCCTATTTGTGACTACCTGGTTTTGCCAGGGCATCACAGATAAGCGACAGAACTTCTATCAGGGAGTGTATATATACACACAGCTCTACTGCACACATACACACATCTCTGCTGCCCAAAGAGTATATATATACACAGCTCTCTGCTGCACACATACACACAGCTCTCTGCTGCACACATACAGTGCCTACAAGTAGTATTCAACCCCCTGCAGATTTAGCAGGTTTGATAAGATGCAAATAAGTTAGAGCCTGCAAACTTCAAACAAGAGCAGGATTTATTAACAGATGCATAAATCTTACAAACCAACAAGTTATGTTGCTCAGTTAAATTTTAATACATTTCCAACATAAAAGTGTGGGTAAATTATTATTCAACCCCTAGGTTTAATATTTTGTGGAATAACCCATGTTTGCAATTACAGCTAATAATCGTCTTTTATAAGACCTGATCAGGCCGGCACAGGTCTCTGGAGTTATCTTGGCCCACTCCTCCATGCAGATCTTCTCCAAGTTATCTAGGTTCTTTGGGTGTCTCATGTGGACTTTAATCTTGAGCTCCTTCCACAAGTTTTCAATTGGGTTAAGGTCAGGAGACTGACTAGGCCACTGCAACACCTTGATTTTTTCCCTCTTGAACCAGGCCTTGGTTTTCTTGGCTGTGTGCTTTGGGTCGTTGTCTTGTTGGAAGATGAAATGACGACCCATCTTAAGATCCTTGATGGAGGAGCGGAGGTTCTTGGCCAAAATCTCCAGGTAGGCCGTGCTATCCATCTTCCCATGGATGCGGACCAGATGGCCAGGCCCTTTGGCTGAGAAACAGCCCCACAGCATGATGCTGCCACCACCATGCTTGACTGTAGGGATGGTATTCTTGGGGTCGTATGCAGTGCCATCCAGTCTCCAAACGTCACGTGTGTGGTTGGCACCAAAGATCTCGATCTTGGTCTCATCAGACCAGAGAACCTTGAACAGTCTGTCTCAGAGTCCTCCAAGTGATCATGAGCAAACTGTAGACGAGCCTTGACATGACGCTTTGAAAGTAAAGGTACCTTATGGGCTCGTCTGGAACGGAGACCATTGCGGTGGAGTACGTTACTTATGGTATTGACTGAAACCAATGTCCCCACTGCCATGAGATCTTCCCGGAGCTCCTTCCTTGTTGTCCTTGGGTTAGCCTTGACTCTTCAGACAAGCCTGGCCTCGGCACGGGTGGAAACTTTCAAAGGCTGTCCAGGCCGTGGAAGGCTAACAGTAGTTCCAAAAGCCTTACACTTACGGATGATGCTCCCAACAGTGGAGACAGGTAGGCCCAACTCCTTGGAAAGGGTTTTGTACCCCTTGCCAGCCTTGTGACCCTCCATGATCTTGTCTCTGATGGCCTTGGAATGCTCCTTTGTCTTTCCCATGTTGACCAAGTATGAGTGCTGTTCACAAGTTTGGGGGGGGTCTTAATTAGTTTGAAAAGGCTGGAAAAAGAGATAATTAATCCAAACATGTGAAGCTCATTGTTCTTTGTGCCTGAAATACTTCTTAAAGGCCCCGTCACACTAAGCAACATCGCTAGCAACATCGCTGCTAAGGAACACCTTTTGTGACGTTGCTAGCGATGTTGCTGTGTGTGACATCCAGCAACAACCTGGCCCCTGCTGTGAGGTCGTTGGTTGTTGCTGAATGTCCTGGGCCATTTTTTAGTTGTTGCTGTCCCGCTGTGAAGCACAGATCGCTGTGTGTGACAGCGAGACAGCAACAACTAAATGTGCAGGCAGCAGGAGCCGGCTTCTGCGGAGGCTGGTAACCAATGTAAACATCGGGTAACCAAGAAGCCCTGTCCTTGGTTACCCGATATTTACCTTCGATACCAGCCTCCGCCGCTCTCACTGTCAGTGCCGGCTCCTGCTCTGTGCACATGTAGCTGCAGCACACATCGGGTTAATTAACCCGATGTGTGCTGTAACTAGGAGAGCAAGGAGCCAGCGCTAAGCATTGTGTGCTGCTCCCTGCTCTGTGCACATTTAGCTGCAGCACACATCGGGTAATTAACCCAATGTGTGCTGTAACTAGGAGAGCAAGTAGCCAGCGCTAAGCATTGTGCGCTGCTCCCTGCTCTGTGCACATGTAGCTGCAGCACACATCGGGTTAATTAACCCGATGTGTGCTGTAACTAGGAGAGCAGGGAGCCAGCGCTCAGTGTGCGCTGCTCCCTGCTCTGTGCACGTGTAGCTCCGTGCGGTGGTAACCAAGGTAAATATCGGGTTGGTTACCGATATTTACCTTAGTTACCAAGCGCAGCATCTTCCACGCGGCGCTGGGGGCTGGTCACTGGTTGCTGGTGAGCTCACCAGCAACTCGTGTAGCCACGCTCCAGCGATCCCTGCCAGGTCAGGTTGCTGGTGGGATCGCTGGAGCGTCGCAGTGTGACATCTCACCAGCAACCTCCTAGCAACTTACCAGCGATCCCTATCGTTGTTGGGATCGCTGGTAAGTTGCTTAGTGTGACGGTACCTTAATACTTTAGGGGAACCAAACAGAATTCTTGTGGTTTGAGGGGTTGAATAATAAATGACCCTCTGAATAAACTTTTCACAATTTAAAAAAAAAAAAGAAAAAAAGAAATAACATTCTTTTTTGCTGCAGTGCATTTCACACTTCCAGGCTGATCTACAGTCCAAATGTCACAATGCCAAGTTAATTCCGAATGTGTAAACCTGCTAAATCTGCAGGGGGTTGAATACTACTTGTAGGCACTGTACACACAGCTCTCTGCTGCACACATACACACAGCTCTGCTGCACTTGTTGCGGGCAGGGGACAGACCACAGCAAGGGGGGAGCTGCTCAAGATGCTCGGATCCGGGGTCGTGGCGGTGGCTCGAGGGGAAGCTGGACCCGGGCCTGAGCACCCGTCCGTCGCCCGCAAGTGAAAAAAAAGGGATTTGTTATATAGGGGAAGTTTTGTCAGTGACGCCACCCGTGGGTTGCAGTGATTGTTGGTGCCACTGCCACTGCCTTGGTATGGGGTGCCCGGGGCAGCAGGATGGTATCTCCTTCACAGGTAGGCAGGGCCGTATTTGCCATTAGGCACTTGAGGGCACGTGCCTAGGGCGGCGCCTTCCAGGGGGGCGGCGCCCAAACCAAAATTTAAAAAAAAAAAAAAAATTTTTTTTAAATCTTCCTCCCTCCCTCCTCCAAACTCTTTATTAAATCCGGCGCCTTTTTGGAGGAGGGAGGGAGCGCACAGTCATTTATAGTCGCGTCTATAACACGCGAATATAAATGACACTGTGAGCGTGCCGGCACTTACTTCCGGGGTCAGAGGAGCTGTAATCAGCTCCCCGCCCCTACGTGCTGCCGTGCGCTCACTGTGCAGAGGTCACAGGAGCGTGAGGCCGCGCAGAGGAGGACGGGAGCCGCCGCCGAAGATGGAGCCGCCGCCGGAGATGGAGCCGCCGCCGGAGATGGAGCCGCCGCCGGAGATGGAACCGCCGCCGGAGATGGAACCGCCGCCGAGCAAGATGTCAGATGCCGCCGCCGCCGCCGCCGCCACCGCCACCGTGGAGAACGGGAGATGCAGCCTGGAGCAGGTAAACGCTTTACAGCCGAAGACAGCGCCGAACAAGCAACCCGGGGGGGGGCGCAACATGGAGGATGGGGGGATGGAACATGATATGGGGGCGCAACATGGAGGATGGGGGGGATGGAACATTATATGGGGGCGCAACATGGAGGATGGGGGGATGGAACATGATATGGGGGCGCAACATGGAGGATGGGGGGGATGGAACATGATATGGGGGCGCAACATGGAGGATGGGGGGGATGGAACATGATATGGGGGCGCAACATGGAGGATGAGGGGATGGAACATGATATGGGGGCGCAACATGGAGGATGGGATGCAGCATGATGTGGGGGTGCAACATGGAGGATGTGGGGATGGAACATGATGTGGGGGCGCAACATGGAGGATGGGGGGGGATGCAGCATGATGTGGGGGTGCAACATGGAGGCTGGGGGGGATGCCACATGATATGGGGGCGCAACATGGAGGATGGGGGGATGGAACATGATATGGGGGCGCAACATGGAGGATGGGGGGATGGAACATGATATGGGGGCGCAACATGAAGGATGGGGGGATGGAACATGATATGGGGGCGCAACATGGAGGATGGGGGGATGGAACATGATATGGGGGCGCAACATGGAGGATGGGGGGATGGAACATGATATGGGGGCGCAACATGGAGGATGGGGGGATGGAACATATGGGGGCGCAACATGGAGGATGGGGGGATGGAACATGATATGGGGGCGCAACATGGAGGATGGGGGGGATGCAGCATGATGTGGGGGCGCAACATGGAGGATGGAGGGGATGCAGCATGATGTGGGGGTGCAACATGGAGGCTGGGGGGGGATGCCGCATGATATGGGGGCGCAACATGGAGGATGGGGGATGGAACATGATATGGGGGCGCAACATGGAGGATGGGGGAATGGAACATGATATGGGGGCGCAACATGGAGGATGGGGGGATGGAACATGATATGGGGGCGCAACATGGAGGATGGGGGGGATGGAACATGATGTGGGGGCGCAACATGGAGGATGGGGGGGGGTTGAAGCATGATGTGGGGGCGCAACATGGAGGATGGGGGGGGGGATGCAGCATGATGTGGGGGTGCAACATGGAGGATGGGGGGAAGCAGCATGATGTGGGGGCGCAACATGGAGGATGTGGGGATGGAACATGATGTGGGGGCGCAACATGGAGGATGGGGGGGATGCAGCATGATGTGGGGGTGCAACATGGAGGCTGGGGGGGGGATGCCGCATGATATGGGGGCGCAACATGGGGGATGGAACATGATGTGGGGGCGCAGCGTGGAGGATGGGGGGGATGCCGCATGATGTGGGGGCGCAACATGGAGGATGTGGGGGCGCAACATGGAGGATGGGGGGGATGAAGCATGATGTGGGGCGCAACATGGAGGATGGGGGGGATGAAGCATGATGTGGGGGCGCAGCATGGAGGATGGGGGGGATGAAGCATGATGTGGGGGCGCAGCATGGAGGATGGGGGCGATGAAGCATGATGTGGGGGCGCAGCATGGAGGATGGGGGGGATGAAGCATGATGTGGGGGCGCAACATGGAGGATGGGGGGGCGCAACATGGGGATGGAGCATGATGTGGGGGCGCAGCATGGGGGATGGAGCAGAATGGGAAAATGAGGGAGGGTGGTGGACAGTATAGCAAATGGGAGTTACAGTATGGAGAATGAGAGGCATGGTATGGAGAATGGGGTAGCATGGGGGGGGGCATGGTATGGAGAATGGGGTAGCATGGGGGGGGCATGGTATGGAGAATGGGGTAGCATGGGGGGGGGCATGGTATGGAGAATGGGGTAGCATGGGGGGGGGCATGGTATGGAGAATGGGGTAGCATGGGGGGGGCATGGTATGGAGAATGGGGTAGCATGGGGGGGGCATGGTATGGAGAATGGGGTAGCATGGGGGGGGGCATGGTATGGAGAATGGGGTAGCATGGGGGGGCATGGTATGGAGAATGGGGTAGCATGGGGGGGGGCATGGTATGGAGAATGGGGTAGCATGGGGGGGCATGGTATGGAGAATGGGGTAGCATGGGGGGGGGCATGGTATGGAGAATGGGGTAGCACGGGGGGGGGGCATGGTATGGAGAATGGGGTAGCACGGGGGGGAGGCATGGTATGGAGAATGGGAAAGCATGGGGGGCTCGGTATGGAAGGGGAACCATGGTGGGCTTGGTATGGGGGGTCTTGATATGGAGAAGGGGCAGCATGGGGAGCGCTCAGTTAGGAGCCTGGGAGGGCTGGGTATACAGAATGCGAAGCATAAGGCTCATTATAGAGTGGGGACAGCATGAGGGGGGCAGTGAAGTGGGGGCTGCATGGAGAGGTGGGGACAGTGGAGGTCATAGTTCATAAGTGAGGAAGGTCTGGAGGGTATAATTCAGTGGGGAGGACAGTGGGGGTTTTCATTTGAGGGGGCAGTGTAGTGGGAATGTTATAGGAGAGAATGTGGAGGCTGTATACTGTAAGTGACACGGTGTGGGGTCATTCTTTGTGCTGTGAGCTCAGTGATGGGCAGTTATTTATTCTTGGGCACAGCCTTGGGCTTACTTAGGGTGGTTACTCTTTAGTGAGGAGAATTATGAGTCTGTCACCAGGTTTTTGCCACCTAATTTGAGAGCAGCATAATGTAGGGGCAGAGATTCTGATTCCAGTGTTGTCACTTACTGGGCTGCTTAGTGTAGTTTTGATAACATCACTGTTTAATCAGCAGTAGTTATCATTACAGGACTACTTGGTGTGCTGCAGGTAGTCCAGCATATTCATGAGCTCTGTATAACTGCGAGATCTGCAGCAGAGAAAACGACAGCAAACAGCTCAGTAAGTGACACATTGCTGGAATCAGGGGCTTTGTCTCTACATTATGCTGCTCTCAGATGGGGGAGCAAAACCTGGTGACAGATTCCCTATACGGGCACCATTGCAGTATGTGCTGCAGCAGACCAGACAAGAGGGGAGTCTTGGGAGACGCAGGACAATGTGTTGCTAAGAGCGATGACATTTTACTTTTACTCCCAAAATGCCAATTAATCTGCAGACACATTTATACAGGGGACGTCGCTCTGGCATGTACAGTTTTACCTTAATATTATATATATGCAAACTGTTCTGTCCTCCCTGGTGCGGCCGATGTCTTGGTGCAGATGTGCACCGTCCTATTTGCATATTAAAGACAGTCCCTCGCCCTTAGGTGAGTCAGTGCTGTTTAAAATCACTTAGCATTTCTGCACGTGTCCTGACACTGGAGGAGCAGAGTAGCACTCCAAGTGTCAGTGTGTGTGCGCACGCAATGTGACTGCAGTGTCCGCGTGGGTGCGCCTGCAATGTGACTGCAGTGTCCGCGTGGGTGCGCCTGCAATGTGACTGCAGTGTCCGCGTGGGTGCGCCTGCAATGTGACTGCAGTGTCCGCGTGGGTGCGCCTGCAATGTGATTGCAGTATCCGCGTGGGTGCGCCTGCAATGTGACTGCAGTGTCCGCGTGGGTGCGCCTGCAATGTGACTGCAGTGTCCGCGTGGGTGCGCCTGCAATGTGACTGCAGTGTCCGCGTGGGTGCGCCTGCAATGTGACTGCAGTGTCCGCGTGGGTGCGCCTGCAATGTGACTCCAGTGTCCGCGTGGGTGCGCCTGCAATGTGACTCCAGTGTCCGCGTGGGTGCGCCTGCAATGTGACTCCAGTGTCCGCGTGGGTGCGCCTGCAATGTGACTCCAGTGTCCGCGTGGGTGCGCCTGCAATGTGACTGCAGTGGGTGCGCCTGCAATGTGACTCCAGTGTCTGCGTGGGTGCGCCTGCAATGTGACTCCAGTGTCTGCGTGGGTGCGCCTGCAATGTGACTGCAGTGTCCGCGTGGGTGCGCCTGCAATGTGACTGCAGTGTCCGCGTGGGTGCGCCTGCAATGTGACTGCAGTGTCCGCGTGGGTGCGCCTGCAATGTGACTGCAGTGTCCGCGTGGGTGCGCCTGCAATGTGACTGCAGTGTCCGCGTGGGTGCGCCTGCAATGTGACTCCAGTGTCCGCGTGGGTGCGCCTGCAATGTGACTCCAGTGTCCGCGTGGGTGCGCCTGCAATGTGACTCCAGTGTCCGCGTGGGTGCGCCTGCAATGTGACTCCAGTGTCCGCGTGGGTGCGCCTGCAATGTGACTGCAGTGGGTGCGCCTGCAATGTGACTCCAGTGTCTGCGTGGGTGCGCCTGCAATGTGACTCCAGTGTCTGCGTGGGTGCGCCTGCAATGTGACTGCAGTGTCCGCGTGTGTGTGCATGCAATGTGACTGCAGGTACGTTCTGACACCTGGTTGCTGCCTGTATTTGACTGCCGATTCAATGAGGAAGGTTGTTGAAGTGAGCAGACAGCACATCACAGCGCCGTGTGCCCCTCCTCACTGTGCTCCTCCTGTGTTGGATGCACACATGCACTGACGCTTGGAGTGTGCCGCTGTGCTCCTCCTGTGTTGGATGCACACATGCACTGACGCTTGGAGTGTGCCGCTGTGCTCCTCCTGTGTTGGATGCACACATGCACTGACGCTTGGCGTGTGCCGCTGTGCTCCTCCTGTGTTGGATGCACACATGCACTGACGCTTGGCGTGTGCCGCTGTGCTCCTCCTGTGTTGGATGCACACATGCACTGACGCTTGGTGTGTGCCGCTGTGCTCCTCCTGTGTTGTGTGCACACCCGCACTGACGCTTGGAGTGTGCCGCAGTGTTGGGTGCGGTGCAGACAGGAGATCTGGTGTTACGGTGCTCACTCTCACCAATGGATCACTATTAATCAAGACACAGGCCTGGCTGGTATTTTCCTATATTAGGTGGTATCGTGCACCCAGGCTTAGGCCGCGCAGAAATGTCCTCATTTTCATATCAAATGTGGCTTTTTCAGTGAACATTAAAGGGAACCTGTTACACCCTTTTTCAATTCTAAACTGCCCCCCCTCTTGTTAGTGACGCAATGTAAGTGATGCACATTTTCTGACTATAAGGACAATGGAGCAGTTTAATATTAAAGGTCGTGACCAGTTCCTTTTAAGCTGACCTATATGGGTGGGTTTATTTCTCCACAGATCATGTCCCCCATATAAATATTTCCGCAGTCTAGGTGTCATTTTGGGGTGACAGGTTCCCTTTAAGTCAGCTTAAAAATCATCTCACCTGACGAATGAAAGTTTTTTGCTCGTGCATCGGGTGATGGACACTGTGTAGATAAATCAGTTTCCCATCTTTGGCTGCAGTGTGAATGCTGCTTTTAAAGGGGTTTTCTCACATTGGGAACTTGCCCCCTATCCTTGGGATGGGGAATAACTTTCCAATCGCTGGGGGTCCGACTACCGTGGCCCCGAGTGTTTCCCAGAACCAGAACATGCAGACAGAATGGATTCCGGGAGTAAAATTTCATAGTCCTGTCTCCTGAGCTGTGCACTTAAGAGGTCTTTTGAGCAATTGGTGGGGGTCTCAAGTCCCACCCCATGATGCCCCTTCTCCCTACTGAGCCCACCTCTGCCCTACTAATCTCCTCAGAATTAATGGACCTAAACCTATAAGATCTCGTCCAAAAGTTAAGTCTACTGCCTGGGACTAATCAGTATTGTGGTTCTTATATGGTCCACAGTCTAATGATGGCTGGTAACAACTACCAGCATCTCCTTACCATTTTTAAGGACATACTGAGAGTTGTACGTTAATGCAATACATAGATGTATATGGGTCTAACCTGACACTGCACTTGATTGCTGTGTGAATTTGGCATTGTATTCATGTACTGATGGTGGTTTTGGCGATGTATTGTCTTCAGGGTGGGTTTGGTGATGTATTATTGTATTTAGGGTGGTTTTGATGATATTACTGTATTGACAGTAGTTCTGTTGATGTATTACTGTACTAACTGTGGTTTTGGTTACGTATTATAGTATGTAGTGTGGTTTTAGTTATGTATTACTGTACTGATGGTGGTTCTGGTGATAGTCATGTGGCTGTTGTAATCTTTACCTTATCAGTCTTGATCCTAAAACATAGGGTCAGCGTGCTGGACTAAAAATACAGCTATCTGCATGTCTGTCAGCCGAAGAAGTAATAGACTAAAGCCCCCATACACTATAGTCTGATTTTTAGGCCGGCAGCTATCTTGCTCGGCTCTCCCATATACAGGAGCACTCATTCTGCCAATTGTTTCTGTGTTCTTTATTAGAGCCGCTGCTGGACATCTCCGACAGCAGCTTATCATTTAGAGGATAATAGGATCTACACTCCGTAATTGGACATGCTGGATCCTTATTCCCCTGACAATCAGAATTGAGAGCCCCTGTTCACATTGGGCTATCAGCAGAACCTGTCGATATTGGCGGGTTTAGACAACTTTAGGTTAATGTGTATGGAGGTCTTAACTACTATCTGAAGGCTCTGGGCTCTATCAGGGCATGTGCACACGTCTTGTAGATGTCTGTGAACCCCCGGAATTATTCAGACAGAAAACACTTTAGGACAGTCATCATTTTATCCTGAAGCAAATATTTATTTTTTTTGCTGTGGCTTTTTGGTTGTTTTTTCCAACATCTTTTAGCTACTGGATTTTACTTATTTTTTTAAATGAAGTAGTAAGCGGCATCCAAGCAGCAGGCGCCATATAATGGACCGGTCACAACTAGTAAGCGGCATCCAAGCAGCAGCCGCCATATAATGGACCGGTCACAACTAGTAAGCGGCATCCAAGCAGCAGGCGCCATATAATGGCCGGTCACAACTAGTAAGCGGCATCCAAGCAGCAGGCGCCATATAATGGCCGGTCACAACTAGTAAGCGGCATCCAAGCAGCAGGCGCCATATAATGACCGGTCACAACTAGTAAGCGGCATCCAAGCAGCAGGCGCCATATAATGGCCGGTCACAACTAGTAAGCGGCATCCAAGCAGCAGGCGCCATATAACGGCCGGTCACAACTAGTAAGCGGCATCCAAGCAGCAGGCGCCATATAATGGACTGGTCACTGTCAGCCGCTTCATGTCTGAGGAAACCTGACGCGCTTAAAAAAACTCCAAAGACTGAACATATGGACAGCAAGTCGTTTTACATTGCAGTGTATGAGTTCATTTCTTTAATATTTAGAGTTTGGGTTTTTTGGGCGGGTTATAGGGCGGATCTGTCTGGAAAAAAAAAAAAAAAGCTGTGTGCATATAACCGTAATCTGACTGATCAGAAGGGGGCGCCACCACTGACAGTGCCTAGGGCAGCAAAAAACCCAAATACGGCCCTGCAGGTAGGGGAGGTGTTGTCCTGGGGCCCAGGTGTCGGTGAGATAGAGTGATCGGGCACAGTCTGCGGGGATGGACCGGATGATTCCGGTGTATTCACTGTTTTGAATAAAATCACACAGAGTCTAGATCAGTGATGGCAAACCTATGGCATGCGTGCCAGACTGGGCACGCAGAGCCCTTTTTGCTGGCATGCGCGCTGTCGCCTGATCCTGCTGCTTTGAACTCCTGGCGCGACCGTTCAAAGTTGTGTTGGAGCAGAGGGATATTTCTCCTCGCTTTGACACTCCTCCTCTCCTGGGCCGCAGGTCTGTTGCCTAGGAGACGCAGGAGCGACAGTAAGCGGCGCCGGCGTAATGACGTCTTCTGGCTGCGCAGGAACTGAAAACACAGTGGCGCGCAGCGGTGGAGGGGGTGCTGGAAGGTGAGGGTTTTTTTTAACTTGTGTGCTGCTGTGCCAAGGTGGGGGGGGGCAGTGCCAGCATGGGGAAACATGCATGCCAGGATGGGGGGCAGTGCCAGCATGGGGAAATATGCATGCCAGGATGGGGGGGCAGTGCCAACATGGGAAAACATGCATGCCAGGATGTGGGGGCAGTGCCAGTGTCGCGGGCGGAGGAGGGGATGCTGCGCTCACCCACTGCTCGGGTCCCGCTGCTGCTGCTGCTGCTCGGTCGGTGGCTCGAGCGGTGGGCCGGATCCCGGGCACTCGAGCGGCGCTCCTCTCCCGTGAGTGAAAGGGAGTGGTTTGGTTTAGGGATATTGTCCGTGACGCCACCCACGGTTGTGGTGAGGTTGTGACACCACCGCTGCTCTGGACGGGGATCCCGGGAGTGATGACAGGGAGCAGCTTGGATGTTGTTTCTCCCCTCCGTGGGTAGGGGGGTTGGTTGTACCGGGGCCCAGTGAGGGGTAGGGATGTATGGCAGGCGGGTTACGGGGCCTGGTGAGGTGCAGGGTCGCAGGGGCAGCGCTGTGCCGCACGGCTCTGGCCCTGGGAACTGTAGCCTTGGCGGTGACTGTGTTTCCCTTTACGGTGTGAGCGGTTGCCTTCAATCGGGTCTTGACTGCTGGGAAACCCCGGAGGTTCCCTTTGCTAACGGATTTGACCAGTTTTACGGCGACTCCTAGCCTGGTCGGGGTCCGTAAGCCCTGCCGAATGGTGCTGGCTTCTCTTTTGCTCCTGTCGCGGGCGGAGGAGGGGACGCTGCGCTCTCCCACTGCTCGAGTCCGGCTGCCGCTGCTCTGCGGCTGCTGCTGCTCGGTGGCTCGAGCGATGGGCCGGATCCCGGGGACTCGAGCGGCGCTCCTCGCCCGTGAGTGAAAAGGGTTGGGTTGGTTTTGGGGATATTGTCCGTGACGCCACCCACGGCTGTGGTGATTGTGTGGACACCACCGCTGCTATGGACGGGGATCCCGGGAGCGGTGACAGGGAGCAGCTTTGTTGTTATTTCTCCCCTCCGTGGGTAGGGGGTTGGTTGTCCCGGGGCCCGGTGATGGGGTAGGGGTGGATGGCAGGCAGGTTTCGGAGCCTGGTGAGGTGCAGGGTCGCAGGGGCAGCGCTGTGCCGCACAGCACGGAGGTACTCACTCAGTCCAATGATGATGACACAGTTCACGGTAAAACAAGCGGCTGGATGGACGGGTCCCTCGGCCGGCTGCGGTGTTGTTGTTCCCTGCAGGTTAGTGATGACTGTCTCTCCCTGCACCTATGTTCTATGTTGATTCCAATGGGTTCCGACCGGTAACCCGCTCCCCGACCTGGATGTGGGCCGGAGGAGCCCCTTTTGCCCGCAGGCGCTGGCCCTGGGAAACGGTTGCCCTTGGCGGTGGCGGTGTCTCTCCTTCACGGTTGGACTGTTGCCTTCTCTCGGGACTTGACTGTTTGGAAACCCGGAGGTCCCCTTCACTAACGGATTTAGCAAATTCACGGCGACTCCTAGCCTTGTCGGGGTCCGAAAAGCCCCTGCCAATGGTGCTGGCTTCTCCTTGTATACCGGTCCGGTACCGCCGGGCCACCGCCCGTCCACGGTCCTTACGGCAAACTCCGATAGGCCACTCCTCCTGGACTGTGAACTCCTTGGTGGGTGGAGACCAACCGCCTGGCTCCACCCCCTGGTGTGGACATCAGCCCCTGGGGAAGGCAACAAGGGTTTTGTGTCTGAACTTGATGTGCCTGCAGGGAGTGTGGGGTGTGTTGGTGTTGTGCTCTGTGGCCCCTGGCTTGTCCAGGGCGACACACTCCCCGATCCGGTACCGTCGGGCCACCGCCCGTCCCCGGCCCTTACGGTTCACTCCAGTCAGCCTCTCCTGCAGACGGTCACCACCGTCTGCCAACCTTGCTGTTCCGTCCGGGCCACACACCCGGACGCCTTCAGTCTCCTCTGCTACCACTTCACTTTCCAAAACTAATCTCTCTCAACTCTCTTCCTTTTCCCGCCTCCAGGACTGTGAACTCCTCGGTGAGCGGGGCCAACTGCCTGGCCCACCCCCTGGTGTGGACATCAGCCCCTGGAGGGAGGCAACAAGGATTTGTGTTTGACTTCGGTGTGCCTAGCCGGGGTGTGGGGTGTGTTCTTGTAGTACCTGTGACGTCCTGGCTTGTCCAGGGCGCCACATCAGCATGGGAAAACATGCATGCCAGGATGGAGGGGGCAGTGCCAGCATGGGGAAACATGCATGCCAGGATGGGGGGGTAGTGCCAGCATGGGAAAACATGCACGCCAGGATGGGGGAAACATGCATGCCAGGATGGGGGAAACATGCATGCTAGGACGGTGAAAACATACATGCCAGGATGGGGATAACATACATGCCAGGATGGGGAAAACATGCATGACAGGATGGGGAAAACATGCCAGGATACGGTACATTTACCAGGAAGGGGAACATTTACCAGGATGGTGGAACATATTGGGATGGGGAAACATGTCGGGATGGGGTACATTTACCAGGATGGGGAACATGTCGGGATGGGGTACATTTACCAGGATGGGGAACATGTCAGGATGGGGTATATTTATCAGGATGGGGGAACATGTCAGGATGTGGAACATTTACCAGGATGGGGAAAGCTGTCGGGATGGGGTACATGTCAGTATGGGGAATATTTACCAGGATGGGGGAACGTGTTGGGATGGGGAACATTTACCAGGAGGGGAACATGCTAGGAAGTGGGACATTTTCCAGGATGGGGTACATTTACCAGGATGGGGGAACATTTACCAGTATGGGGGAACATTTACCAGGAATGGGGTACGTTTACCAGGATGAGATACATGCTGGGATGGGGGAACATTTACCAGGATGAGGAATATTTACCAGGATGGTGAATATGCTGGAATGGGGTACATTTACCAGGATGGGGCCATAATGGAGACAAATATACCAGAATGTAGGAAATATATATCAGGATGGGGGACATATTTTCCAGGAAGTGGCCCAGGAAGGGGGACATAACTACACAATGAAAGGGGAGCACCTTGTACGTCTTTATGGGATTTCAAGATATTCAGACTTTGAAATGGAGATGTGGATTACAGGGTGAAATCTGACTGCATTCCATGCTAAAATCTCTGTCTAATATGCTGCAATTTTTTCCAGAGAGATCAATCCAACTGCTGTGTCTGGAAAAGGACAGTGGCTCAGCTTCAATATGTGGTAAGCAGGCATGAGTGTGATGCCCCCTACTGAAGAAAAGAGAAAACTGCAAAAGGTAAGGTTAAAATCAATTATTTACATAATAGGATTGGTTGGCACTTTGGAAAAAAATTAGATTTAGGGCTACAGTTTGGGCACTCGGCCTGTGAAAGGTTCGCCATGACTGGTCTAGATAGTAAACCAACTGCCGGTAACTGGTAGCCTCCGGAGGGGTGTGCTCGGGTCCTGCACACTGGTGGACAAAACAAGGGCCCTTCCTCCTGCACTTTAGGTTGGTGTCTTGTGTGTTGACCAAATCCCTTTATACTGTGGAGCCTGGGATCACAGACCGGGTCACGCCACCGTGATACCCACAGAAGTGACCCTGTGGCCCGGATCTGAGTACCCCTGGTCCCCGGGTGACACATTTGGCGTCACGAACAGGATCGAACCCATCCAGTTACCTGGAGGAAGTGCGCCTTGTTCTGGACTGTCAGCGGTGTTCCGCTGCAAAAATTGTGAAAGTCGCCATCTTTGCCGCCATTTTGGGCGCGAAAATCTCCCGCCCAGCGCCTTCTTCCCCAAGCGGTGGGCGCGAAAAAGAGGCTCCGCCCCCTGAGAACGCGGGCGGAAGTGAAGCTCCGGAGGACCGGAATCGAAAGAGAAACTTTAAAAGTTGCTAGAAGGACTGCTCCCGAGTACCAAGGGGGAGCAGTAGGAAGGAACTGCAGTTCATGTGACCAGGACTGTAAAGGCAGGGACGCCAGGACTTTGCCTAATTCCGTTCCTGGACAAGTAGTAGCCGCAACCCCGATGACATCTTACCCGGCTCCGGCAGTCCGCCCAGCCGCGACGGAGATGACGACGGCTCCGGCAGCCCGCCCGGCCGCAACGGAGGTGGCACCCGATTGGAAGTCTGCCCCAGATGTGGCGCCAGCCGCTCCCAGGTACCCCGTCACGGCTGTGGAGCAGCCGGAGTGCACCTGCAGAGAGGAGGAGCAGGCCAGTGAGAGATGGAGCCCTCGGCAGTTAGCGAGGCCGGTTGTAGCCGGCGCCGAGGGCATCCAAGTGGGCCTGGCTTCTGAGCAGGAGGCAGAGCACGGAACCCGTGCCCCGCACTGGGAGTGGCGGCAGCGGCAGTGGTAGTGGAGCATGGACAGCTACCCACAAGTTAAAAAGTTGACTGTTTTATGGACTGTCACCCCTGTTGAACGCCCTCAAGTTCAGGAGGAGGCCATCTGCCCCACAGGTGTGGGGTGGCAGAACGGTTTAAAGTTTTAGAAAACGTACCTCCCGATGTGGGAAGATGTATGATTGTACTGTGTTTATTTTTCCTTTTTCCAGTTTTAATAAATGTTGGTGCCTAGACGGCCCGAGGACGGGCCGTGTTTTACCAAGGGGGTGTGTGACGCCCTGGCACAGCCAGGTTGTCACAGAAAGAGTTAATCCTCCTTGGTAATCTGATCCCACACCGATGCAGCAGGACAAACCACCTCCCCCAGGGTAGGAGAAAAGCAGAGCAGAGGGGAGGGGCTGGAGCAGAGTGTTGGAGAAGCAGACAGAAGTGGAGCCTGGAGCTGCAGCTCCAAGGCTGATAGAAAAGCGTGCTCCGAGAGGGCCGGGACAGGCTGTAGTGAGGAAGGGGCCAGAGTTAGCCGGAGCAGGGCGGTGGCCCCTCGGTACCTGGGTACCCGGATCACTACAGGGGAGTGGATTCCCCGTTCCCGGCTGAGGAGAAAGAGGAAGAGAGTGGAGAGAAAGGCACCTAGCTGCAGGGAAAGAACAACAAGGGCTGCTGCACCGTGTGTGGGACACTAACACCCCCGTACCGAAGGCTGCAGACACCGGCAATTCCTAGTTTACCAGTGACTCCGTGTGACTTCCTTGTGAGTACACCCGTGCCCTCGGGCACCGCACTGCAGCACTGCGCCCTGCTCCCTGCTTACCCCATCACCGGGCCCTGGGACAACCAACCCCCTACCCACGGAGGGGAGAACTAACATCTAGCTGCTTCATACCATCACTCCCGGGATCCCCGTCCAGAGCAGCGGTGGTGTTCCAACCTCACCACAACCGTGGGTGGCGTCACGGACAATCTCCCTTACCAAATCCCTTTATACTGTGGAGCCTGGGATCACAGACCGGGTCACGCCACCGTGATACCCACAGAAGTGACCCTGTGGCCCGGATCTGAGTACCCCTGGTCCCCGGGTGACACATTTGGCGTCACGAACAGGATCGAACCCATCCAGTTACCTGGAGGAAGTGCGCCTTGTTCTGGACTGTCAGCGGTGTTCCGCTGCAAAAATTGTGAAAGTCGCCATCTTTGCCGCCATTTTGGGCGCGAAAATCTCCCGCCCAGCGCCTTCTTCCCCAAGCGGTGGGCGCGAAAAAGAGGCTCCGCCCCCTGAGAACGCGGGCGGAAGTGAAGCTCCGGAGGACCGGAATCGAAAGAGAAACTTTAAAAGTTGCTAGAAGGACTGCTCCCGAGTACCAAGGGGGAGCAGTAGGAAGGAACTGCAGTTCATGTGACCAGGACTGTAAAGGCAGGGACGCCAGGACTTTGCCTAATTCCGTTCCTGGACAAGTAGTAGCCGCAACCCCGATGACATCTTACCCGGCTCCGGCAGTCCGCCCAGCCGCGACGAAGATGACGACGGCTCCGGCAGCCCGCCCGGCCGCAACGGAGGTGGCACCCGATTGGAAGTCTGCCCCAGATGTGGCGCCAGCCGCTCCCAGGTACCCCGTCACGGCTGTGGAGCAGCCGGAGTGCACCTGCAGAGAGGAGGAGCAGGCCAGTGAGAGATGGAGCCCTCGGCAGTTAGCGAGGCCGGTTGTAGCCGGCGCCGAGGGCATCCAAGTGGGCCTGGCTTCTGAGCAGGAGGCAGAGCACGGAACCCGTGCCCCGCACTGGGAGTGGCGGCAGCGGCAGTGGTAGTGGAGCATGGACAGCTACCCACAAGTTAAAAAGTTGACTGTTTTATGGACTGTCACCCCTGTTGAACGCCCTCAAGTTCAGGAGGAGGCCATCTGCCCCACAGGTGTGGGGTGGCAGAACGGTTTAAAGTTTTAGAAAACGTACCTCCCGATGTGGGAAGATGTATGATTGTACTGTGTTTATTTTTCCTTTTTCCAGTTTTAATAAATGTTGGTGCCTAGACGGCCCGAGGACGGGCCGTGTTTTACCAAGGGGGTGTGTGACGCCCTGGCACAGCCAGGTTGTCACAGAAAGAGTTAATCCTCCTTGGTAATCTGATCCCACACCGATGCAGCAGGACAAACCACCTCCCCCAGGGTAGGAGAAAAGCAGAGCAGAGGGGAGGGGCTGGAGCAGAGTGTTGGAGAAGCAGACAGAAGTGGAGCCTGGAGCTGCAGCTCCAAGGCTGATAGAAAAGCGTGCTCCGAGAGGGCCGGGACAGGCTGTAGTGAGGAAGGGGCCAGAGGTAGCCGGAGCAGGGCGGTGGCCCCTCGGTACCTGGGTACCCGGATCACTACAGGGGAGTGGATTCCCCGTTCCCGGCTGAGGAGAAAGAGGAAGAGAGTGGAGAGAAAGGCACCTAGCTGCAGGGAAAGAACAACAAGGGCTGCTGCACCGTGTGTGGGACACTAACACCCCCGTACCGAAGGCTGCGGACATCGGCAATTCCTAGTTTACCAGTGACTCCGTGTGACTTCCTTGTGAGTACACCCGTGCCCTCGGGCACCGCACTGCAGCACTGTGCCCTGCTCCCTGCTTACCCCATCACCGGGCCCCGGGACAACCAACCCCCTACCCACGGAGGGGAGAACTAACATCTAGCTGCTCCATACCATCACTCCCGGGATCCCCGTCCAGAGCAGCGGTGGTGTTCCAACCTCACCACAACCGTGGGTGGCGTCACGGACAATCTCCCTTACCAAATCCCTTTATACTGTGGAGCCTGGGATCACAGACCGGGTCACGCCACCGTGATACCCACAGAAGTGACCCTGTGGCCCGGATCTGAGTACCCCTGGTCCCCGAGCGACACACTAGTAGAACCGAACCCTAATACAAAGTCCAGCTCCCCATGCAAGTATACACCTTCTATTCCGAGCTCGGACAGGGGGTTCGCCATAGCCTGAATTCAGCATAGAAAGGAAAGGATGTCCGGCTCAATGAACAGGTTCTTCTCTATTTTTTGAATATTAATAAATGAGACTAAGGGCGGCTTTGCACACTACGACATCGCAGGTGCGATGTCGGTGGGGTCAAATCGAAAGTGACGCACATCCGGCGTCACTTGCGATGTCGTAGTGTGTAAATCCTAGATGATACGATGAATGAGCGCAAAAGCGTCGTTATCGTATCATCGCTGCAGCCTCCGACATTTCCATAATGCCGGTGCAGCGACAGGTGCGATGTTGTTCCTCGCTCCTGCGGCAGCGCACATCGCTGTGTATGAAGCCGCAGGAGCGAGGAACTTCACCTTACCTGCCGCCGACTGCAATGAGAAGGACGGAGGAGGGCGGGATGTTTACATCCTGCTCATCTCCGCCCCTCCACTTCAATTGGCCGCCTGCCGTGTGACGTCGCTGTGACGCCGCACGACCTGCCCCCTTAGGAAGGAGGCGGGTCACCGGCCAGAGGGACGTCGCACGTCAGGTATGTGCGTGTGAAACTGCCGTAGCGATAATAATCGCTACGGCAGCTTTCACTAGATATTGCACGTGCGACGGGGGCGGGACTATCGCTGCAGCATCGGTAACACATTGTTACCGATGTCGCAGCGTGCAAAGCCCGCCTAAGGGTGGATACACACACATACCATAGATGCCGACGCTATCATAGTGTTTTTATAAATGAATGTAATGTTCCGTGTGTTATATTAAAAAAAAAAAATTAAAGAAGAATCTGTTCATTGAGCCGGTCGTCCTTCACTTTCTAATATGAAATCCAGACTGCATTATTGCTATGTAGAATATACTTATAAAATGAGGCTTCTTAGCTCACAAATTTACCAATTGATGTGAGTCCACCAGCTAGGACAAAGCGACCCCTCTTTGGTAAGACCCTAAACCTAATATTTATCAAACAAACTGGATTCAACCTAACCTTGAAATTTGAAGTCCTTTAGCCCAAGAGAGACACGTGTGGTTAAAATTAGGTCTAAAGCCTGCTTTACACGTTACAATTGTGCATGACATTTCCAGGAGGGATTTTCCGGTCGTTGATTCCTATATTATTCCCAAATTACCCTTACCCGGTATCAATAATACACGGACACTGCTTGCGACTTGGTAAAATATGGCCACAGCAGCCCTTTATTGCCTATTGTTTACACACTAACACAAGGGGGCGCCGTCCAACGGGCGTCCCCAACATTTAACAATAGGTAATACCATAATAATAATAATAATACAGTACGTAATACAATACGTAACCCTGGGTAGGCCCGGTCCAGAAACTACCTTCCACCACCAAAACATGATCCCTGGCCGCAACACACACCGGGCCGGAGATGAGGTATGAATCACCTACGGATCAATACCCCCCACCTTGCAGGACCCATGCCTGCAAGATCCTTGTAACCGGAGCCACTATATCCTACAAGTGACTCTCCAATCAAACAACATTATCCGTTAAACCGCCTCTGGACCAGACCTACCCCCGCCATAAGTCCGGTCCAGAAGCCATACTCCACCACCAGAACACAATCCCTGGCCGCAACACACCGACCCAGAGATACGAGGCATTAATCACCTACGGATCAATACCCCAACCTTGCAGGACCCCATGCCTGCAAGATCCCTGTAACCAAAGCCACTGTATTCCGCAAGTGACTCTTCAATCACACAAACTGTCAGAAAACACGATCCCTGGCCGCAACACACCGACCCAGAAATACGAGGCATTAATCACCTACGGATCAATACCCCAACCTTGCAGGACCCCATGCCTGCAAGATCCCTGTAACCAAAGCCACTATATCCTACAAGTGACCCTTCAATCACACAACCATCAGAAACACGATCCCTGGCCGCAACACACCGACCCAGAGATACGAGGCATTAATCACCTACGGATTAAAACCCCCCCAAGAAGCATCAAGTATCAACCGTGTCTCAAAACCTTACATTCCTCTTTACCTCCAACTCAATATTATCCCCGGCTGCAACCTCCAGCCCAGAGATATGAGGCATCACCTACGGATCAATCCCCCATGTGCATAACAGTAACTGTGACCTCAAAAACCTTAAAGCCCATTAGCGACTTTAATCCAACAACATCCCCGGCTGCAACTAGCCCAGAGATAAGAGGTATTAATCACCTACGGATCAAAACCCCTATGCCTTGCAGAACCACGTGCTTGCACTGCACTTGGATCCAGAACCATGACCCCAACCAGTGACTCCTCCTGCGATTACCATTTCACCAAAATGGATCACTGACCATAACAATGGTCTCATATTTAAATGAGGTAAAAGTCACCAAAGGAGTAATACTCTTACCCAAACCAAAAACACCCGTACTTTCAATTACCTATCACCTGGGGCACTATAGCCACCTGTGACTCCCTGGCAACCATCAACTCCTTAATATATAATCCTTGGCAACAACCCTGACCCATATATAAGGCATATAAGGCATTGAACACCAACGGAGCAGTACCTCCTCCCTGCAGACAACCTTGTACCTGCAGGTCACCAGTAACCGGAGCCACTGTACCTTCCCCAGTGGCTCTCCATCCAAACACCAGTAACAATTAGAGCTCCTCTGGACCAGACCTACCCCCGCTGCTGTGACAAAGGACATAATCCCCATTATTTATGCTGATCATACACATATACATCATACACATCATATACATATACATATATTCCCACATTACCCCCATCTTATTCACCCACTTACAAGAATCCCAAATGACAATATACATCACAATCCACAAAGAAATCTCTTTTCTTTCGTTTTTGTTTTTTTTTTTTTTATTTTATAAACGACACTCTCTCCAATCCTTTCTTTTCTCATTTTTTTTTTTTGTTGTAATGGCTCTTAAAATTGAATAATCATCCATGCATATAAACACACCAATAATAACAATACACAATAGAAGGGAGGGTGGGTGGGAAGCTGTCATCCAGGAAGTGCAAAAGGAGGTAATTGACTCCCACCTCCTATTATATACACCATAAAGCTCCCTCCTTTCCTTCCACCACACTCCACCCCCTAACCAATCACCTTCTTTTCCTCATTCCTAAACGAACCAACACTGTTTAACCCCATCAACTCCCTAGCCTCCGGGCTGTCATGTCGCCCCTACACCCTATGGGTTCCATGGCTTTCTTGACATTTCCAGGAGGGATTTTCCGGTCGTTGATTCCTATATTATTCCCAAATTACCCTTACCCGGTATCAATAATACACGGACACTGCTTGCGACTTGGTAAAATATGGCCACAGCAGCCCTTTATTGCCTATTGTTTACACACTAACACAAGGGGGCGCCGTCCAACGGGCGTCCCCAACATTTAACAATAGGTAATACCATAATAATAATAATAATAATAATACAGTACGTAATACAATACGTAACCCTGGGTAGGCCCGGTCCAGAAACCACCTTCCACCACCAAAACATGATCCCTGGCCGCAACACACACCGGGCCGGAGATGAGGTATGAATCACCTACGGATCAATACCCCCCACCTTGCAGGACCCATGCCTGCAAGATCCTTGTAACCGGAGCCACTATATCCTACAAGTGACTCTCCAATCAAACAACATTATCCATTAAACCGCCTCTGGACCAGACCTACCCCCGCCACAGAACAGGCCACGTGACACCTTGCGTGGCCTGGACCCCCACACACCCAACGCTTGCTCCCCCAACTTGCAAGCCAAACCAACCATTAATACCTTTCCATCCATCACTTAAACTCTGAGCATCCAATATATGCACCAGCCAGCGTACCCAGTCCACCTTACTGCACCGCACTCCCCTGATCCTTGGTGGCAGGAGCCACCGGGTCCCTCTGACGGCCACTCAGGCCCACCGGCACACCATGCCACAAGCTCCCAAACTATACCGGAATCCACACCATGCCCCGCTGGCCTTATTATAATGAATTAAATGCAGTACCGACTGTACCATCGTCCTCCCCAGTACCGACCAAAGAACCACTGTACAGTCACCCTGCTCCTCCTCCTGTCTCCAGCTGAATTAAACCACCACTGGGGTTGAAATACAACAACAGGATGACACTCACACTGCTTATGCTACTGGGTCACTTCGCACCCCAAACCTAGTTCTCCCAGGAAACCGCTAAAGTGAAACCCCGCTGTAAAACGACTGCAATCCATAGCCTTGAAATTTCCCCTACAGCTGACCTTGCAGCTTTCCCAGAGCCAAATATCACTACCGGTCTCCCCTGACCAATTTATTCCGCCATCACACCCTCTGACAACAACAGAGGCTCGAGCTGTCTTCCCCAGAAAATCCCAAAATCTTCCCACATACTCAACTACCACACTAATGGACCTTCTTCATCCGAAATCAGGCCCACTTAATTTCAACGAGGCCCACACGGCCTAACGGAACTATGCTCTACCCCAAAATTAATACGGCCTCAAAAAACAAAACAACCGCAATCATCGCCCTGTACCCCTTACTGAGGCGAAGATATTGAAGCATTACCTTCGATCCCAAGGTCCCCAACAACACCTCCAACCATAATGCATAGTCCGCTTGCCTCCGCAAACCGGACCACGACAAGCTCCTTGTACTACAATGCCCACCGGAAAATTGCAGCCACACCACTGGCCCGATTGACTCCATATGCAACTATGGGCATCAGGAGACACAACTTTACCAAACACCATGTCCGGGCCTTTCGATCTCAAGGAAAAACCTTGTGACACGCAACCCCCTTTGAGCTCTCATATTACACCACAAGATAAATTAAAACCTTGGCCACACCATAGTATCCGCTCAAAGCCGACCACCGAGGGGCGTACCACTATTTTCCCGTAACGCACAACTGCACCTTCAAACCAAATAACTTCGTGCCGTGAGACCGGAGCACCACGACTCCCTAAGCAAACCCTTACCCAGGTGCCCATACCTACCACCGGGCCAAGAATTCCTTTTTTTCTTTTTTTTTTTTTAAATTGTATATGAATATAAAATAGACTCCCCCAGCCCACAGATGCCAGGAGTCCACCCATGCAAAACACCCAATAATACCAGATGGCCCCAAGCTATCCGACTTGCACTCTATGCACCACAAGTACCCAATCCTCTAGTCCAAACCATAACTCGCATAGTCCCCACCCGTAATCACGGCTGTCCGAAGAACTCCATTATTCCGTCCGCAGCCCACCATTGCTGATTAACCGAGTTCACCCACAGCAGCCCAAAGCTGCCCAGCACCTACATTAACACCAATTCAGTCACGCTGGACTCAACATTCCTCCCAGCACCAACTTCCACAATGGGATAATGCTGACTAGCCACAAATTAACCCCATGTTACCATTGATGCGGTTGCAAACCTATAAACCCATTACAGCAACCAACACTTCACCTTCTCCTACATTTCCGCTCTCCTTTATTCACTTATCCACAGCAACCCTCGCGCCATACCGGGGCCCCGCACCTACACATCACTCACAAAAACCCCCCGAAAACTCCTCGCACACACCGTACCGCGGGACCCCCCGCCCCTTTACCTGACCCACCATAATTCATCCAATAAGAACCACCATGCATCAGAAGATTAATAATGAAACACCCCAGCAAACCTTCAATAACTGCGCCGTCTCACCCGCTCACATGTGCCGCAATCATCAGCCCACTTAACCAAGTCTCACAAGACCTAAACTGCGGTAAACGCCGAACCTCGCCATCCCCAACCTGCAACTGTAACCACCGGACCTGACGCCACCTGCACCCTCACGGCCCCGCTGCCATGAGACCACCACGTCCGTAACTCTGCCCCTGGCCTCCAGAACATGAACCCACACCCCCCGGGGACCACGGCACCAACCGACCTATGAACTAACCACATGCTCCAAACCCCCCCAGCTGCTACCCATATCTCCAGACACTACTCCACTACAGCGACTGTCACCCCACCACTACAAAAAGGCTGAAACTTAAATTGATTACCGCGCCAGGCTGCCTCCAGAGGACGCCCTCAGATCAGCCGTCACCGTCCTTTTCGCCAGTCGTCTGTCGCTGATCCCGGGACAGTCCCTCAAGCTGCAGGCACCTAATGCCCGCCAGGTTCACCCCCTGACGCCAGGAGCACCGTGTTCACATGCCCTGTTTGGGCCGATTGTCACCTCCACAATGCTTGGCGCTCCTCTCCTGGGGGAAGCTGCTACTGATTAGAGCTGCACGCTTGTCCCAATGCCTGCTCCAGGATAGACAGCAGGCCTCCTGTCTCCTCCTCGTCGCCACCTGCTGCGCCCAGTCCTCTGGTCCACATGATCCAGCCACACAGGTGAGGTGACCCTGCAGGCGCCTCCTGTCTCCTCCTCGCCGCCGCCTACTGCGCCCAGTCCTCCGGTCCCGATAATCCAGCCACACAGGTGAGGTGACCCTGCAGGCGCCTCCTGTCTCCTCCTCGCCGCCGCCTGCTGCGCCCAGTCCTCCGGTCCCGATAATCCAGCCACACAGGTGAGGTGACCCTGCAGGCAGCTGTCCTCCGTCCCCCCCGCGGAGGGAGAGGGGGATGTTGTCCTTCCACCGCCGCTGGGCGCGCTCCCGGCCGGGAGCGGCCGCATCGCTCAAAAATCCAGGCTGAGGCCTCACACCGGAAGTAGGCCCCCGGGCTGGACACGCCCCCTTTTCGGCCGTCGCGGCCCTGCAGGAGATTCCTCCCGACAGCCAGAGCGGGTGCAGCAAGCTACCGCCGCCCGCCCAGCTGCGGAGGGTCCCCACGGGAGTGGGGTCTCTCACGTTGTCCTCCTCACCCCCACCTCCCCCAAAAGACCCCCCGGCGAGTCCTGAAACTGCCAGCACTGCAGCAAAGAGGGGGGGGGGGAGAGGTGCCGAGGAGACACCCAGGCAGCCTGGGTGTGGGACTGCACTGCCTGGGCGCCCTGCACTGCCATGCGGACCAGATGCGAGGATTCCTCAGGACATCATGGTGGAGGTTCCCCAGCCCGTCCAAGCTGCAGATCTGCGATGTTCGGATCCATCAGGCTGGATGTCATGATGGAGGTTCCCCAGCCCGTCCAAGCTGTCATCCAGGAAGTGCAAAAGGAGGTAATTGACTCCCACCTCCTATTATATACACCATAAAGCTCCCTCCTTTCCTTCCACCACACTCCACCCCCTAACCAATCACCTTCTTTTCCTCATTCCTAAACGAACCAACACTGTTTAACCCCATCAACTCCCTACCCTCCGGGCTGTCATGTCGCCCCTACACCCTATGGATTCCATGGCTTTCTTACGATAGTGTGGCGCCCCTGAGGCTTCCGTCGCCACAGGTCATTGCACCCCATCTGCGGTGTGATGCCCCATTCTGGGTGAGGAAGAGAGTGAACTCCGGTCCCCTGGTAAATTTACACTACACCCATTGCTAGAGACACACAGGACCAGGGAAAGTGGCAGGCAACCCTCCCATGCTGCATGCTGAGAGGGGCTGTAAGACCCATCCCTGCTCCCATAGGGTACAGCTTAGCAACTGGGGAGGTGGGAGGAGCCAGGGAGAGCAGACAGGGACAGGAAGGTGAAGTTTAGTCAGTTCGCTCAGGGAGTGGGAGAGTGAGGAGTGAGCATGTAGAAGAGAAGAAAGGATCGCAGGGCCACGGGTAGTCCTGGAAGGTGCCACGAGCAGTCCTTGTTGGGTACCGCTGCCGAGGGCCCAGAGGCGCTACGGGTAGCTACAGGCTGCGGTGGCCCGTTCCACAGCGACATCAGTGGAGCGATCAGCTGCGACAGGGGACGGTCCCTAGATACTGAAGGAGTGAAAAGACAGTCTCCAGACAGTAAAAACCGAGGCCCAGGGAATTGCAAGCTCCCAGGGCCAGAACCCAGAGCAGATCTTCAGAAAAGGGGTAATCAGCCGACAGGTGACCCCCCAGCCTGGAGGCTGTAATGGAGGCCAAGCCAAGTCCATCTACCTAAGGCGAGGCTAGCGAAGTCAGCAGAAAAAGGGACACTAAAGAGAGGGAACCGGATTTCACGCTCGGAACCATCTAGAAACGGCGGAGGTCCCTGACAGTGGTCCCAGCAGTCTGAGGGTCCCTGCAAGTGTGACAGAAACTGTGAGTAAAAGAACTAGAACTGCACCTTTGGACTCGTCTCTGTTATTCTACCTGCATAGACACTTACAAGCACCAACTGTGCCCCGGGCTTTGCTCCACCTGTGGGGAGCAGTCCCATCATTGCTGCCACAACATCATCCCGGAGGCTTCACACAGCAGCGGCGGCTCAGTAGCCGCATACCACAGGTGGCGTCACGAACACAAACATTAACAAGCAAGCCACATAAACTACTGACACCCACCAGGGCCACGGAGCCGGGCCCAGCCACCACTGACTACCACCGGACTAGTCCGGCCCGGCACCGAGTGTCCCATAGCCCTGGGGTGGGCGAGTCAATTTTTGGCGTCACGAACAGGATTTCGTGCCCGGTCACACCGGGTACTGTGCGCCTGAAGAACTGTGTAAAAGACTGTGTATTACAACGAGAAACCGCCGCCATTAGCGCTGCTGAGAGCGGGAAGAAGGGGGCGTGAAAGAAGAAAGGGCGCGAAGAGAAGCCCCGCCCCCTTGTCCAAGAAAAGCGCGCGAAGCGGTGTCCGCCATAGAAAGTGAAAGAAAAAGAAGTAGTGACCAAATAAGCTGGCCGGCTGGCAGAAACAGCTTAACGCCCGACCAACAGATAAAGAAAAAGAAAATGTACCTGATACTAAGTGGAGCGGTACCGGCCGTGATGGGCTGGGCGCCAGTCTGGCGCCAGTTGCTAGTACAGCCTCCGGCCCCGCCTCCAAGAAGGAAAAGGGAGCAGCCGAGTGGCGTGGTCGAGCACTCGAGCAGCGTTCCAGGCAGCATTTCCCGGGCCGGAAGCATGGCGGAGGAGCTGCAGCGAGGTGCACCAGGGACCGGCGGAGAGGACCCCGAGCTGGACCTGCTGAGAGAGGAAGTGCGAGCCCTGACCCGGAGGCTGAGCAGCGTGGGGGTGGAAGCGGACCGGTGGAGAGGGACCCCGCTGATACCGGAAGGCCTGGGCCGGTGGATGGATGCCGCGGAGCAGCAAGAGGGTGAGCCAACTGAAACCCTGATCCGTCCGGACCCATGGCCCCGCCACGCGCCCCTGACCAGTCACTTCACCGACCCTCTGGCCTCCCCCGCCGGACCCGCGGAAGCCCGGTGGGGCACCGGAGGCCTGCCTGAGACCCCCGCAGACGGAGCCTGGGGAGGGGTGGACCCAGAACAACCAGCGGGCCCTTTGCCGAGTCCCCCTGTGAACCTCCTGGGAATGGCATCCCCGGGAGTGAACTGGGACGCCGTGCCCATAGAAACCAAGGGACTGCAGCGGCCGCTGCGCCCCAAGGCGACTCCCCAGGCCAACGAGCTGACGTGCCAAAGGCTGGTGGTCGAGTACCGGCAGGAGCGGGAACTCCGGGAGGAGAAAAGGAGGGCCCGGGAAGTCGCCAATCTGGCTTCCAAAGAAGAGGTCAGGAAGGCCCTGAAGGGAGCTGAGTGCCCAGTGAAACGGGGCACTGTTGTAGATTTCCGGCAGAAAGGTGGCTGGGGCTTCATCCGGGAGCCTGGCCTGGGCAAGGACGTGTTTGTAGCACGGAGAGACATCGAGGAGCACCTGCCCAGAGGCCACCCAGGCCGCGACGCCAAGCTGGGTGATGAGGTGGAGTATACCCGGCTGATGGGGGACCGCGGGTGGTATGCGCTGCATGTGCGCATTGTGCAGGGAGAAGCGGCCCCAGGAGAGCCAGAGTGGCGCCGCACAGCACAAGAGCGTAGCATCTCCCCAGGCAGCAGCGCCACCCCCAGACAGACCCAGGCCGCAGAACATTGCAGCCGGCCCGCCACCGTTGCCCAGGAGACGCAAACCACGATCTCCATGGCGTGCGTGATGCAGGGTGCCCGGACGAAGCAGGGCCCTAGAGACCACAGCAATAGCCCCCTGCAGACAAGCAGCCCTCTGCAGCGGCGCCGTGCCACGCCTATAGGCAGCCCCACTCCAACCCAGGCTGCAGGACAACGCGGGAGGTCAGGGACCAGTGCTCAAGGGACCCAGACGATGATCTCATCAGCGGACCTGCTGCCAAGAGCCGTGCCGGAGTGGGATCCTGACATCTATCCTAGAGAGTAAGGAGGATGAAGAGCTGCCAAACTGTAAATAGCCCCTGTCTGCCCCTTATTCTTTTTGAAGAAGTCCCTCGTGTTTTGCCCTTGCTTCTTTTCGAAGACGACACCCCTTCCTACTGTGCTGTCCCTGATTCTTTTTGAAGATGTCACCCCCCTGTTATGTGCTACCGGGCCACTGAACTGGAGTGTGGGCCCCGGTGAATGGTTAGGTGTCATGTCATGCCAGGCCACTGGACTTGGTGGCTGGTGTGTGAAGTATGTGTTTTATGCAACCAGGCCATTGGACTTAATGGCTGGTCGAAGATGTTACTTTGATTGTTTGAAACGAACTGACGGGCTGCTGGACTTGTTGTAGCCAGAAATGTATAAAGTTGCACCTGTTGTGCCCCCTACCAGAATTATGGGGGAAGTGCCCAAACTGTGCAATGAACTGAAAGTGCACCCATAGTTTCTTTATAAGAAGTTTGCAACGTTAAAGTGATTATGCCTCCCATAAAGGGAAGAAATGTTTTACAGGTTATGTTATTGCATACAAAAATGTTTTGCAGGTCTCCATATGTTTTTGTTGTTTTTCAGCCCGAGGACGTGCTGGGATTTGCTGTGGGGGAGTGTGGCGCCCCTGAGGCTTCCGTCGCCACAGGTCATTGCACCCCATCTGCGGTGTGATGCCCCATTCTGGGTGAGGAAGAGAGTGAACTCCGGTCCCCTGGTAAATTTACACTACACCCATTGCTAGAGACACACAGGACCAGGGAAAGTGGCAGGCAACCCTCCCATGCTGCATGCTGAGAGGGGCTGTAAGACCCATCCCTGCTCCCATAGGGTACAGCTTAGCAACTGGGGAGGTGGGAGGAGCCAGGGAGAGCAGACAGGGACAGGAAGGTGAAGTTTAGTCAGTTCGCTCAGGGAGTGGGAGAGTGAGGAGTGAGCATGTAGAAGAGAAGAAAGGATCGCAGGGCCACGGGTAGTCCTGGAAGGTGCCACGAGCAGTCCTTGTTGGGTACCGCTGCCGAGGGCCCAGAGGCGCTACGGGTAGCTACAGGCTGCGGTGGCCCGTTCCACAGCGACATCAGTGGAGCGATCAGCTGCGACAGGGGACGGTCCCTAGATACTGAAGGAGTGAAAAGACAGTCTCCAGACAGTAAAAACCGAGGCCCAGGGAATTGCAAGCTCCCAGGGCCAGAACCCAGAGCAGATCTTCAGAAAAGGGGTAATCAGCCGACAGGTGACCCCCCAGCCTGGAGGCTGTAATGGAGGCCAAGCCAAGTCCATCTACCTAAGGCGAGGCTAGCGAAGTCAGCAGAAAAAGGGACACTAAAGAGAGGGAACCGGATTTCACGCTCGGAACCATCTAGAAACGGCGGAGGTCCCTGACAGTGGTCCCAGCAGTCTGAGGGTCCCTGCAAGTGTGACAGAAACTGTGAGTAAAAGAACTAGAACTGCACCTTTGGACTCGTCTCTGTTATTCTACCTGCATAGACACTTACAAGCACCAACTGTGCCCCGGGCTTTGCTCCACCTGTGGGGAGCAGTCCCATCATTGCTGCCACAACATCATCCCGGAGGCTTCACACAGCAGCGGCGGCTCAGTAGCCGCATACCACAGGTGGCGTCACGAACACAAACATTAACAAGCAAGCCACATAAACTACTGACACCCACCAGGGCCACGGAGCCGGGCCCAGCCACCACTGACTACCACCGGACTAGTCCGGCCCGGCACCGAGTGTCCCATAGCCCTGGGGTGGGCGAGTCAATTTCGTATGCGATCGTAACCGCCCCCATCGTATGTGCGGCACGTTCAATTTTGTTGAATGTGCCGCACAAACGATTAACCCCCGTCACACGTACTTACCCGTCCATACGACCTCGCTGTGGGCGGCGAACGTCCACTTCCTGGAGTGGGAGGGACATTCGACATCACAGCGACGTCACGCGGCAGCCGGCCAATAGAAGCGGAGGGGCGGAGCTGAGCGGGACGTAAACATCCCGCCCACCTCCTTCCTTCCACATTGCTGGCCGGGAGCCGCAGGACGCAGGTAAGATCTGTTCATCGTTCCCGGGGTGTCACACACAGTGATGTGTGCTACCCCGGGTACGATGAACAATCTGACGTGCAATTCTAGAGAAATGAACGATGTGCGTTCGATGAATGTTTTACCGTTCAATCGCAATCGCACGTACATGTCACACACTGCAATGTACCTTACAATGCCGGATGTGCGTCACTTACGACGTGACCCCGCCGACACATTGTAAGATATATTGCAGCATGTAAAGCGGGCTTAAAGGGGGCTTTACACGCTATGATATCGTTAATGTTTTGTCGTCGGGGTCAAGTTGTTAGTGACGCACATCCGGCGTCATTAACGATATCGCAGCGTGTGACACTGACCAGCGACCTTAAGCAACCTCAAAAATGGTGAAAATCGTTCACCATGGAGAGGTTGTCCCAAACTCAAAAATCGGTAAGGGTTGTTTATGCAGGTGGTTCATCGCTCATGCGGCAGCACACATCGCTATGTGTGACACCGCAGGAGCGAGGAACGTCTCCTTACCTGCCGCCGGCCACAATGCGGAAGGAAGAAGGTGGGCGGGATGTTACGTCCTGCTCATCTCCGCCCCTCCGCTTTGATTGGCCGGCTGCTTAGTGACGTTGCGGTGCCGTCGCTGTGATGCCGAACGTCCCTCTCCCTTGAAGGAGGGATTCTTCGGCAGTCACAGCGACGCCACCGACCAGGTAAGTATGTGTGACGCTGCCGTAGCAATAATGTTCACTACGGCAGCGATCACAAACAATCGCATGCGCGACGGGGGCGGGTACTTACACGCTCGATATCGCTACAAATTGCTAGCAATATCGCTACCGTGTAAAGCCCCCTTAAGGGTCTACCAAAGAAAGATACGCCTTCTTGCATTTGGTGGACTCTTATGGATTGGACAAATTGTGCGCTAAGTAGCTTCTCTTTCATACATATACTCCCTGACAGAAGTTCTGTTGCATATCCATGTTATGTAAATAAAAGCTTATAACCTGACTTTAAATTCATCCATTGGTTTTATAAATTACTCTTTTGAAAGCTCAAACCCTCCCAAATTTGGTTTAAAGGCTACTTTACACGCTGCGATATCGGTACCGATATCGCTAGCGTGGGTACCCGCCCCCATCTGTTGTGCGACACGGGCAAATCGCTGCCCGTGCCGCACAACATCGCCCAGACATGTCACACTACTTACCTGCCCGGCGATGTCGCTGTGACCGGCGAACCGCCTCTTTTCTAAGGGGGCGGTTCGTTCAGCGTCACAGCGACATCACAGCTGCATCACTGAACCGCCGCCCAATAGAAGCGGAGGGGCGGAGATGAGCGGGACAAACATCCCGCCCACCTCCTTCCTTCCGCATAGCAGCCGGGATGCAGGTAAGGAGAGCTTCCTCGTTCCTGCGGCGTCACACGGAGCGATGTGTGCTGCCGCAGGAACGAGGAACAACCTCTTTACTGCTGCAGTAACGATTTTTGAGAATGGACCCCCATGTCACCGATGAGCGATTTTGCACGTTTTTGCAACGATGCAAAATCGCTCATAGGTGTCACACGCAACGGCATCGCTAATGCGGCCGGATGTGCGTCACCAATTCCGTGACCCCAACGAGTTCGTATTAGCGATGTCGTAGCGTGTAAAGCCCCCTTAAGTTATGAAAATAAAGTTGCTGCAAAGCTGAAATATTGATCTTTTAATTTTATATCTTTTATTTACATAGCATGGATATGTGCCGCCCCCGTGCCAGCAGCCGCGGACACGCCAAATAAAAGAGGGGACTTAGATGTACGGGCTAGGCCATACTAAGTTGGTGACGCCACCCACGGTGTGTGGTGAAGTGGGACACCACCGCTGCTGTTGTAGGGCACCCGGGGGAGATGTTGTGCAGCCAGTTGTTAACCCCTCCGTGGGTAGGGATGGGGGCCCCGGGACCCGGTGTCTCTGTGCAGGGTATAGCGACCGCAGGGAGTGTTTTGTACTCACTGTTAATAAACCACACAAGTCTCTGGTAAACCAAGGTGATGGTGGCCGGTGCCGCGGCCGGTTGCATTTGGGTCCCCCACCCGGCTGGTGGTCTCTATCCTTTTCTCTGCACTGTTTTGTGTAAGGTGGACTTCCTAGCGTGAAACTCAGGAGTCCGCTCCCGGCTGGATGTGGCCTAAGGAGCCGTGCCCGCAGTCGCTGGCCCGTGGGATCTATGGGCCCTGGCGGTCACCTCTTATCCCTATCGGTGGACTGTTGTCTTCTATTAGGGACTTTGGGTGGGACAGAACCTTTCGTCCTGGCCTCAATCGGTAAATTAACCAGTCCACTTGGTTCCGGTTCTGGCTTCAGGGTCCGAGTACCCCCCTTTGTGCTACGGTTTCCGGGTCGGTTCCCCGTGTCGGTACCGGCGGGCTACAACCTTGGCCCAGTCCACCTCTGTTCTGCCGAGCCATCTTCCCGTCTCCTGCTGACGGAGACCACCGTCTGCCTCCTAGCCAGTGGCACCAGGGCTCCTACCCTGGTACCGTTCAACTTGAACTTTCTTGCTGGAGCTACACTTACCTCCAGCCCACACTCCTCTCCAAACTGAACTACAAACTTGATCTGCTTGTTTTTCCTGCCCCGGGCAGTCTGGACCCTTGGGTCGGCGTGTCTAGGGTTTCTGGTTGGCTGTATGTTTCCTAGTGAGGGAAGGTGTTATGCAGGGGCCTATTTGTGACTACCTGGTTTTGCCAGGGCATCACAGATAAGCGACAGAACTTCTGTCAGGGAGTGTATATATACACACAGCTCTACTGCACACATACACACATCTCTGCTGCCCAAAGAGTATATATATACACAGCTCTCTGCTGCACACATACACACAGCTCTCTGCTGCACACATACAGTGCCTACAAGTAGTATTCAACCCCCTGCAGATTTAGCAGGTTTGATAAGATGCAAATAAGTTAGAGCCTGCAAACTTCAAACAAGAGCAGGATTTATTAACAGATGCATAAATCTTACAAACCAACAAGTTATGTTGCTCAGTTAAATTTTAATACATTTCCAACATAAAAGTGTGGGTAAATTATTATTCAACCCCTAGGTTTAATATTTTGTGGAATAACCCATGTTTGCAATTACAGCTAATAATCGTCTTTTATAAGACCTGATCAGGCCGGCACAGGTCTCTGGAGTTATCTTGGCCCACTCCTCCATGCAGATCTTCTCCAAGTTATCTAGGTTCTTTGGGTGTCTCATGTGGACTTTAATCTTGAGCTCCTTCCACAAGTTTTCAATTGGGTTAAGGTCAGGAGACTGACTAGGCCACTGCAACACCTTGATTTTTTCCCTCTTGAACCAGGCCTTGGTTTTCTTGGCTGTGTGCTTTGGGTCGTTGTCTTGTTGGAAGATGAAATGACGACCCATCTTAAGATCCTTGATGGAGGAGCGGAGGTTCTTGGCCAAAATCTCCAGGTAGGCCGTGCTATCCATCTTCCCATGGATGCGGACCAGATGGCCAGGCCCTTTGGCTGAGAAACAGCCCCACAGCATGATGCTGCCACCACCATGCTTGACTGTAGGGATGGTATTCTTGGGGTCGTATGCAGTGCCATCCAGTCTCCAAACGTCACGTGTGTGGTTGGCACCAAAGATCTCGATCTTGGTCTCATCAGACCAGAGAACCTTGAACAGTCTGTCTCAGAGTCCTCCAAGTGATCATGAGCAAACTGTAGACGAGCCTTGACATGACGCTTTGAAAGTAAAGGTACCTTATGGGCTCGTCTGGAACGGAGACCATTGCGGTGGAGTACGTTACTTATGGTATTGACTGAAACCAATGTCCCCACTGCCATGAGATCTTCCCGGAGCTCCTTCCTTGTTGTCCTTGGGTTAGCCTTGACTCTTCAGACAAGCCTGGCCTCGGCACGGGTGGAAACTTTCAAAGGCTGTCCAGGCCGTGGAAGGCTAACAGTAGTTCCAAAAGCCTTACACTTACGGATGATGCTCCCAACAGTGGAGACAGGTAGGCCCAACTCCTTGGAAAGGGTTTTGTACCCCTTGCCAGCCTTGTGACCCTCCATGATCTTGTCTCTGATGGCCTTGGAATGCTCCTTTGTCTTTCCCATGTTGACCAAGTATGAGTGCTGTTCACAAGTTTGGGGGGGGTCTTAATTAGTTTGAAAAGGCTGGAAAAAGAGATAATTAATCCAAACATGTGAAGCTCATTGTTCTTTGTGCCTGAAATACTTCTTAAAGGCCCCGTCACACTAAGCAACATCGCTAGCAACATCGCTGCTAAGGAACACCTTTTGTGACGTTGCTAGCGATGTTGCTGTGTGTGACATCCAGCAACAACCTGGCCCCTGCTGTGAGGTCGTTGGTTGTTGCTGAATGTCCTGGGCCATTTTTTAGTTGTTGCTGTCCCGCTGTGAAGCACAGATCGCTGTGTGTGACAGCGAGACAGCAACAACTAAATGTGCAGGCAGCAGGAGCCGGCTTCTGCGGAGGCTGGTAACCAATGTAAACATCGGGTAACCAAGAAGCCCTGTCCTTGGTTACCCGATATTTACCTTCGATACCAGCCTCCGCCGCTCTCACTGTCAGTGCCGGCTCCTGCTCTGTGCACATGTAGCTGCAGCACACATCGGGTTAATTAACCCGATGTGTGCTGTAACTAGGAGAGCAAGGAGCCAGCGCTAAGCATTGTGCGCTGCTCCCTGCTCTGTGCACATTTAGCTGCAGCACACATCGGGTAATTAACCCAATGTGTGCTGTAACTAGGAGAGCAAGTAGCCAGCGCTAAGCATTGTGCGCTGCTCCCTGCTCTGTGCACATGTAGCTGCAGCACACATCGGGTTAATTAACCCGATGTGTGCTGTAACTAGGAGAGCAGGGAGCCAGCGCTCAGTGTGCGCTGCTCCCTGCTCTGTGCACGTGTAGCTCCGTGCGGTGGTAACCAAGGTAAATATCGGGTTGGTTACCGATATTTACCTTAGTTACCAAGCGCAGCATCTTCCACGCGGCGCTGGGGGCTGGTCACTGGTTGCTGGTGAGCTCACCAGCAACTCGTGTAGCCACGCTCCAGCGATCCCTGCCAGGTCAGGTTGCTGGTGGGATCGCTGGAGCGTCGCAGTGTGACATCTCACCAGCAACCTCCTAGCAACTTACCAGCGATCCCTATCGTTGTTGGGATCGCTGGTAAGTTGCTTAGTGTGACGGTACCTTAATACTTTAGGGGAACCAAACAGAATTCTTGTGGTTTGAGGGGTTGAATAATAAATGACCCTCTGAATAAACTTTTCACAATTTAAAAAAAAAAAAGAAAAAAAGAAATAACATTCTTTTTTGCTGCAGTGCATTTCACACTTCCAGGCTGATCTACAGTCCAAATGTCACAATGCCAAGTTAATTCCGAATGTGTAAACCTGCTAAATCTGCAGGGGGTTGAATACTACTTGTAGGCACTGTACACACAGCTCTCTGCTGCACACATACACACAGCTCTGCTGCACTTGTTGCGGGCAGGGGACAGACCACAGCAAGGGGGGAGCTGCTCAAGATGCTCGGATCCGGGGTCGTGGCGGTGGCTCGAGGGGAAGCTGGACCCGGGCCTGAGCACCCGTCCGTCGCCCGCAAGTGAAAAAAAAGGGATTTGTTATATAGGGGAAGTTTTGTCAGTGACGCCACCCGTGGGTTGCAGTGATTGTTGGTGCCACTGCCACTGCCTTGGTATGGGGTGCCCGGGGCAGCAGGATGGTATCTCCTTCACAGGTAGGCAGGGCCGTATTTGCCATTAGGCACTTGAGGGCACGTGCCTAGGGCGGCGCCTTCCAGGGGGGCGGCGCCCAAACCAAAATTTAAAAAAAAAAAAAAAATTTTTTTTAAATCTTCCTCCCTCCCTCCTCCAAACTCTTTATTAAATCCGGCGCCTTTTTGGAGGAGGGAGGGAGCGCACAGTCATTTATAGTCGCGTCTATAACACGCGAATATAAATGACACTGTGAGCGTGCCGGCACTTACTTCCGGGGTCAGAGGAGCTGTAATCAGCTCCCCGCCCCTACGTGCTGCCGTGCGCTCACTGTGCAGAGGTCACAGGAGCGTGAGGCCGCGCAGAGGAGGACGGGTGCCGCCGCCGAAGATGGAGCCGCCGCCGGAGATGGAGCCGCCGCCGGAGATGGAGCCGCCGCCGGAGATGGAACCGCCGCCGGAGATGGAACCGCCGCCGAGCAAGATGTCAGATGCCGCCGCCGCCGCCGCCGCCACCGCCACCGCCACCGTGGAGAACGGGAGATGCAGCCTGGAGCAGGTAAACGCTTTACAGCCGAAGACAGCGCCGAACAAGCAACCCGGGGGGGGGCGCAACATGGAGGATGGGGGGATGGAACATGATATGGGGGCGCAACATGGAGGATGGGGGGGATGGAACATGATATGGGGGCGCAACATGGAGGATGGGGGGATGGAACATGATATGGGGGCGCAACATGGAGGATGGGGGGGATGGAACATGATATGGGGGCGCAACATGGAGGATGGGGGGGATGGAACATGATATGGGGGCGCAACATGGAGGATGAGGGGATGGAACATGATATGGGGGCGCAACATGGAGGATGGGATGCAGCATGATGTGGGGGTGCAACATGGAGGATGTGGGGATGGAACATGATGTGGGGGCGCAACATGGAGGATGGGGGGGGATGCAGCATGATGTGGGGGTGCAACATGGAGGCTGGGGGGGGATGCCACATGATATGGGGGCGCAACATGGAGGATGGGGGGATGGAACATGATATGGGGGCGCAACATGGAGGATGGGGGGATGGAACATGATATGGGGGCGCAACATGAAGGATGGGGGGACGGAACATGATATGGGGGCGCAACATGGAGGATGGGGGGATGGAACATGATATGGGGGCGCAACATGGAGGATGGGGGGATGGAACATGATATGGGGGCGCAACATGGAGGATGGGGGGATGGAACATATGGGGGCGCAACATGGAGGATGGGGGGATGGAACATGATATGGGGGCGCAACATGGAGGATGGGGGGGATGCAGCATGATGTGGGGGCGCAACATGGAGGATGGAGGGGATGCAGCATGATGTGGGGGTGCAACATGGAGGCTGGGGGGGGATGCCGCATGATATGGGGGCGCAACATGGAGGATGGGGGATGGAACATGATATGGGGGCGCAACATGGAGGATGGGGGAATGGAACATGATATGGGGGCGCAACATGGAGGATGGGGGGATGGAACATGATATGGGGGCGCAACATGGAGGATGGGGGGGATGGAACATGATGTGGGGGCGCAACATGGAGGATGGGGGGGGGGTTGAAGCATGATGTGGGGGCGCAACATGGAGGATGGGGGGGGGATGCAGCATGATGTGGGGGTGCAACATGGAGGATGGGGGGGAAGCAGCATGATGTGGGGGCGCAACATGGAGGATGTGGGGATGGAACATGATGTGGGGGCGCAACATGGAGGATGGGGGGGATGCAGCATGATGTGGGGGTGCAACATGGAGGCTGGGGGGGGGATGCCGCATGATATGGGGGCGCAACATGGGGGATGGAACATGATGTGGGGGCGCAGCGTGGAGGATGGGGGGGATGCCGCATGATGTGGGGGCGCAACATGGAGGATGTGGGGGCGCAACATGGAGGATGGGGGGGATGAAGCATGATGTGGGGCGCAACATGGAGGATGGGGGGGATGAAGCATGATGTGGGGGCGCAGCATGGAGGATGGGGGGGATGAAGCATGATGTGGGGGCGCAGCATGGAGGATGGGGGCGATGAAGCATGATGTGGGGGCGCAGCATGGAGGATGGGGGGGATGAAGCATGATGTGGGGGCGCAACATGGAGGATGGGGGGGCGCAACATGGGGATGGAGCATGATGTGGGGGCGCAGCATGGGGGATGGAGCAGAATGGGAAAATGAGGGAGGGTGGTGGACAGTATAGCAAATGTGAGTTACAGTATGGAGAATGAGAGGCATGGTATGGAGAATGGGGTAGCATGGGGGGGGGGCATGGTATGGAGAATGGGGTAGCATGGGGGGGGCATGGTATGGAGAATGGGGTAGCATGGGGGGGGCATGGTATGGAGAATGGGGTAGCATGGGGGGGGGGCATGGTATGGAGAATGGGGTAGCATGGGGGGGGCATGGTATGGAGAATGGGGTAGCATGGGGGGGGCATGGTATGGAGAATGGGGTAGCATGGGGGGGGCATGGTATGGAGAATGGGGTAGCATGGGGGGGCATGGTATGGAGAATGGGGTAGCATGGGGGGGGGCATGGTATGGAGAATGGGGTAGCATGGGGGGGGCATGGTATGGAGAATGGGGTAGCATGGGGGGGGCATGGTATGGAGAATGGGGTAGCACGGGGGGGGGCATGGTATGGAGAATGGGGTAGCACGGGGGGAGGCATGGTATGGAGAATGGGAAAGCATGGGGGGCTCGGTATGGAAGGGGAACCATGGTGGGCTTGGTATGGGGGGTCTTGATATGGAGAAGGGGCAGCATGGGGAGCGCTCAGTTAGGAGCCTGGGAGGGCTGGGTATACAGAATGCGAAGCATAAGGCTCATTATAGAGTGGGGACAGCATGAGGGGGGCAGTGAAGTGGGGGCTGCATGGAGAGGTGGGGACAGTGGAGGTCATAGTTCATAAGTGAGGAAGGTCTGGAGGGTATAATTCAGTGGGGAGGACAGTGGGGGTTTTCATTTGAGGGGGCAGTGTAGTGGGAATGTTATAGGAGAGAATGTGGAGGCTGTATACTGTAAGTGACACGGTGTGGGGTCATTCTTTGTGCTGTGAGCTCAGTGATGGGCAGTTATTTATTCTTGGGCACAGCCTTGGGCTTACTTAGGGTGGTTACTCTTTAGTGAGGAGAATTATGAGTCTGTCACCAGGTTTTTGCCACCTAATTTGAGAGCAGCATAATGTAGGGGCAGAGATCCTGATTCCAGTGTTGTCACTTACTGGGCTGCTTAGTGTAGTTTTGATAACATCACTGTTTAATCAGCAGTAGTTATCATTACAGGACTACTTGGTGTGCTGCAGGTAGTCCAGCATATTCATGAGCTCTGTATAACTGCGAGATCTGCAGCAGAGAAAACGACAGCAAACAGCTCAGTAAGTGACACATTGCTGGAATCAGGGGCTTTGTCTCTACATTATGCTGCTCTCAGATGGGGGAGCAAAACCTGGTGACAGATTCCCTATACGGGCACCATTGCAGTATGTGCTGCAGCAGACCAGACAAGAGGGGAGTCTTGGGAGACGCAGGACAATGTGTTGCTAAGAGCGATGACATTTTACTTTTACTCCCAAAATGCCAATTAATCTGCAGACACATTTATACAGGGGACGTCGCTCTGGCATGTACAGTTTTACCTTAATATTATATATATGCAAACTGTTCTGTCCCCCCCTGGTGCGGCCGATGTCTTGGTGCAGATGTGCACCGTCCTATTTGCATATTAAAGACAGTCCCTCGCCCTTAGGTGAGTCAGTGCTGTTTAAAATCACTTAGCATTTCTGCACGTGTCCTGACACTGGAGGAGCAGAGTAGCACTCCAAGTGTCAGTGTGTGTGCGCACGCAATGTGACTGCAGTGTCCGCGTGGGTGCGCCTGCAATGTGACTGCAGTGTCCGCGTGGGTGCGCCTGCAATGTGACTGCAGTGTCCGCGTGGGTGCGCCTGCAATGTGACTGCAGTGTCCGCGTGGGTGCGCCTGCAATGTGATTGCAGTGTCCGCGTGGGTGCGCCTGCAATGTGACTGCAGTGTCCGCGTGGGTGCGCCTGCAATGTGACTGCAGTGTCCGCGTGGGTGCGCCTGCAATGTGACTGCAGTGTCCGCGTGGGTGCGCCTGCAATGTGACTGCAGTGTCCGCGTGGGTGCGCCTGCAATGTGACTCCAGTGTCCGCGTGGGTGCGCCTGCAATGTGACTCCAGTGTCCGCGTGGGTGCGCCTGCAATGTGACTCCAGTGTCCGCGTGGGTGCGCCTGCAATGTGACTCCAGTGTCCGCGTGGGTGCGCCTGCAATGTGACTGCAGTGGGTGCGCCTGCAATGTGACTCCAGTGTCTGCGTGGGTGCGCCTGCAATGTGACTCCAGTGTCTGCGTGGGTGCGCCTGCAATGTGACTGCAGTGTCCGCGTGGGTGCGCCTGCAATGTGACTGCAGTGTCCGCGTGGGTGCGCCTGCAATGTGACTGCAGTGTCCGCGTGGGTGCGCCTGCAATGTGACTGCAGTGTCCGCGTGGGTGCGCCTGCAATGTGACTGCAGTGTCCGCGTGGGTGCGCCTGCAATGTGACTCCAGTGTCCGCGTGGGTGCGCCTGCAATGTGACTCCAGTGTCCGCGTGGGTGCGCCTGCAATGTGACTCCAGTGTCCGCGTGGGTGCGCCTGCAATGTGACTCCAGTGTCCGCGTGGGTGCGCCTGCAATGTGACTGCAGTGGGTGCGCCTGCAATGTGACTCCAGTGTCTGCGTGGGTGCGCCTGCAATGTGACTCCAGTGTCTGCGTGGGTGCGCCTGCAATGTGACTGCAGTGTCCGCGTGTGTGTGCATGCAATGTGACTGCAGGTACGTTCTGACACCTGGTTGCTGCCTGTATTTGACTGCCGATTCAATGAGGAAGGTTGTTGAAGTGAGCAGACAGCACATCACAGCGCCGTGTGCCCCTCCTCACTGTGCTCCTCCTGTGTTGGATGCACACCCGCACTGACGCTTGGAGTGTGCCGCTGTGCTCCTCCTGTGTTGGATGCACACATGCACTGACGCTTGGAGTGTGCCGCTGTGCTCCTCCTGTGTTGGATGCACACATGCACTGACGCTTGGCGTGTGCCGCTGTGCTCCTCCTGTGTTGGATGCACACATGCACTGACGCTTGGCGTGTGCCGCTGTGCTCCTCCTGTGTTGGATGCACACATGCACTGACGCTTGGTGTGTGCCGCTGTGCTCCTCCTGTGTTGTGTGCACACCCGCACTGACGCTTGGAGTGTGCCGCAGTGTTGGGTGCGGTGCAGACAGGAGATCTGGTGTTACGGTGCTCACTCTCACCAATGGATCACTATTAATCAAGACACAGGCCTGGCTGGTATTTTCCTATATTAGGTGGTATCGTGCACCCAGGCTTAGGCCGCGCAGAAATGTCCTCATTTTCATATCAAATGTGGCTTTTTCAGTGAACATTAAAGGGAACCTGTTACACCCTTTTTCAATTCTAAACTGCCCCCCCTCTTGTTAGTGACGCAATGTAAGTGATGCACATTTTCTGACTATAAGGACAATGGAGCAGTTTAATATTAAAGGTCGTGACCAGTTCCTTTTAAGCTGACCTATATGGGTGGGTTTATTTCTCCACAGATCATGTCCCCCATATAAATATTTCCGCAGTCTAGGTGTCATTTTGGGGTGACAGGTTCCCTTTAAGTCAGCTTAAAAATCATCTCACCTGACGAATGAAAGTTTTTTGCTCGTGCATCGGGTGATGGACACTGTGTAGATAAATCAGTTTCCCATCTTTGGCTGCAGTGTGAATGCTGCTTTTAAAGGGGTTTTCTCACATTGGGAACTTGCCCCCTATCCTTGGGATGGGGAATAACTTTCCAATCGCTGGGGGTCCGACTACCGTGGCCCCGAGTGTTTCCCAGAACCAGAACATGCAGACAGAATGGATTCCGGGAGTAAAATTTCATAGTCCTGTCTCCTGAGCTGTGCACTTAAGAGGTCTTTTGAGCAATTGGTGGGGGTCTCAAGTCCCACCCCATGATGCCCCTTCTCCCTACTGAGCCCACCTCTGCCCTACTAATCTCCTCAGAATTAATGGACCTAAACCTATAAGATCTCGTCCAAAAGTTAAGTCTACTGCCTGGGACTAATCAGTATTGTGGTTCTTATATGGTCCACAGTCTAATGATGGCTGGTAACAACTACCAGCATCTCCTTACCATTTTTAAGGACATACTGAGAGTTGTACGTTAATGCAATACATAGATGTATATGGGTCTAACCTGACACTGCACTTGATTGCTGTGTGAATTTGGCATTGTATTCATGTACTGATGGTGGTTTTGGCGATGTATTGTCTTCAGGGTGGGTTTGGTGATGTATTATTGTATTTAGGGTGGTTTTGATGATATTACTGTATTGACAGTAGTTCTGTTGATGTATTACTGTACTAACTGTGGTTTTGGTTACGTATTATAGTATGTAGTGTGGTTTTAGTTATGTATTACTGTACTGATGGTGGTTCTGGTGATAGTCATGTGGCTGTTGTAATCTTTACCTTATCAGTCTTGATCCTAAAACATAGGGTCAGCGTGCTGGACTAAAAATACAGCTATCTGCATGTCTGTCAGCCGAATAAGTAATAGACTAAAGCCCCCATACACTATAGTCTGATTTTTAGGCCGGCAGCTATCTTGCTCGGCTCTCCCATATACAGGAGCACTCATTCTGCCAATTGTTTCTGTGTTCTTTATTAGAGCCGCTGCTGGACATCTCCGACAGCAGCTTATCATTTAGAGGATAATAGGATCTACACTCCGTAATTGGACATGCTGGATCCTTATTCCCCTGACAATCAGAATTGAGAGCCCCTGTTCACATTGGGCTATCAGCAGAACCTGTCGATATTGGCGGGTTTAGACAACTTTAGGTTAATGTGTATGGAGGTCTTAACTACTATCTGAAGGCTCTGGGCTCTATCAGGGCATGTGCACACGTCTTGTAGATGTCTGTGAACCCCCGGAATTATTCAGACAGAAAACACTTTAGGACAGTCATCATTTTATCCTGAAGCAAATATTTATTTTTTTTGCTGTGGCTTTTTGGTTGTTTTTTCCAACATCTTTTAGCTACTGGATTTTACTTATTTTTTTAAATGAAGTAGTAAGCGGCATCCAAGCAGCAGGCGCCATATAATGGACCGGTCACAACTAGTAAGCGGCATCCAAGCAGCAGCCGCCATATAATGGACCGGTCACAACTAGTAAGCGGCATCCAAGCAGCAGGCGCCATATAATGGCCGGTCACAACTAGTAAGCGGCATCCAAGCAGCAGGCGCCATATAATGGCCGGTCACAACTAGTAAGCGGCATCCAAGCAGCAGGCGCCATATAATGACCGGTCACAACTAGTAAGCGGCATCCAAGCAGCAGGCGCCATATAATGGCCGGTCACAACTAGTAAGCGGCATCCAAGCAGCAGGCGCCATATAATGGCCGGTCACAACTAGTAAGCGGCATCCAAGCAGCAGGCGCCATATAATGGACTGGTCACTGTCAGCCGCTTCATGTCTGAGGAAACCTGACGCGCTTAAAAAAACTCCAAAGACTGAACATATGGACAGCAAGTCGTTTTACATTGCAGTGTATGAGTTCATTTCTTTAATATTTAGAGTTTGGGTTTTTTGGGCGGGTTATAGGGCGGATCTGTCTGGAAAAAAAAAAAAAAAGCTGTGTGCATATAACCGTAATCTGACTGATCAGAAGGGGGCGCCACCACTGACAGTGCCTAGGGCAGCAAAAACCCCAAATACGGCCCTGCAGGTAGGGGAGGTGTTGTCCTGGGGCCCAGGTGTCGGTGAGATAGAGTGATCGGGCACAGTCTGCGGGGATGGACCGGATGATTCCGGTGTATTCACTGTTTTGAATAAAATCACACAGAGTCTAGATCAGTGATGGCAAACCTATGGCATGCGTGCCAGACTGGGCACGCAGAGCCCTTTTTGCTGGCATGCGCGCTGTCGCCTGATCCTGCTGCTTTGAACTCCTGGCGCGACCGTTCAAAGTTGTGTTGGAGCAGAGGGATATTTCTCCTCGCTTTGACACTCCTCCTCTCCTGGGCCGCAGGTCTGTTGCCTAGGAGACGCAGGAGCGACAGTAAGCGGCGCCGGCGTAATGACGTCTTCTGGCTGCGCGGGAACTGAAAACACAGTGGCGCGCAGCGGTGGAGGGGGTGCTGGAAGGTGAGGGTTTTTTTTAACTTGTGTGCTGCTGTGCCAAGGTGGGGGGGGGCAGTGCCAGCATGGGGAAACATGCATGCCAGGATGGGGGGCAGTGCCAGCATGGGGAAATATGCATGCCAGGATGGGGGGGCAGTGCCAACATGGGAAAACATGCATGCCAGGATGTGGGGGCAGTGCCAGTGTCGCGGGCGGAGGAGGGGATGCTGCGCTCACCCACTGCTCGGGTCCCGCTGCTGCTGCTGCTGCTCGGTCGGTGGCTCGAGCGGTGGGCCGGATCCCGGGCACTCGAGCGGCGCTCCTCTCCCGTGAGTGAAAGGGAGTGGTTTGGTTTAGGGATATTGTCCGTGACGCCACCCACGGTTGTGGTGAGGTTGTGACACCACCGCTGCTCTGGACGGGGATCCCGGGAGTGATGACAGGGAGCAGCTTGGATGTTGTTTCTCCCCTCCGTGGGTAGGGGGGTTGGTTGTACCGGGGCCCAGTGAGGGGTAGGGATGTATGGCAGGCGGGTTACGGGGCCTGGTGAGGTGCAGGGTCGCAGGGGCAGCGCTGTGCCGCACGGCTCTGGCCCTGGGAACTGTAGCCTTGGCGGTGACTGTGTTTCCCTTTACGGTGTGAGCGGTTGCCTTCAATCGGGTCTTGACTGCTGGGAAACCCCGGAGGTTCCCTTTGCTAACGGATTTGACCAGTTTTACGGCGACTCCTAGCCTGGTCGGGGTCCGTAAGCCCTGCCGAATGGTGCTGGCTTCTCTTTTGCTCCTGTCGCGGGCGGAGGAGGGGACGCTGCGCTCTCCCACTGCTCGAGTCCGGCTGCCGCTGCTCTGCGGCTGCTGCTGCTCGGTGGCTCGAGCGATGGGCCGGATCCCGGGGACTCGAGCGGCGCTCCTCGCCCGTGAGTGAAAAGGGTTGGGTTGGTTTTGGGGATATTGTCCGTGACGCCACCCACGGCTGTGGTGATTGTGTGGACACCACCGCTGCTATGGACGGGGATCCCGGGAGCGGTGACAGGGAGCAGCTTTGTTGTTATTTCTCCCCTCCGTGGGTAGGGGGTTGGTTGTCCCGGGGCCCGGTGATGGGGTAGGGGTGGATGGCAGGCAGGTTGCGGAGCCTGGTGAGGTGCAGGGTCGCAGGGGCAGCGCTGTGCCGCACAGCACGGAGGTACTCACTCAGTCCAATGATGATGACACAGTTCACGGTAAAACAAGCGGCTGGATGGACGGGTCCCTCGGCCGGCTGCGGTGTTGTTGTTCCCTGCAGGTTAGTGATGACTGTCTCTCCCTGCACCTATGTTCTATGTTGATTCCAATGGGTTCCGACCGGTAACCCGCTCCCCGACCTGGATGTGGGCCGGAGGAGCCCCTTTTGCCCGCAGGCGCTGGCCCTGGGAAACGGTTGCCCTTGGCGGTGGCGGTGTCTCTCCTTCACGGTTGGACTGTTGCCTTCTCTCGGGACTTGACTGTTTGGAAACCCGGAGGTCCCCTTCACTAACGGATTTAGCAAATTCACGGCGACTCCTAGCCTTGTCGGGGTCCGAAAAGCCCCTGCCAATGGTGCTGGCTTCTCCTTGTATACCGGTCCGGTACCGCCGGGCCACCGCCCGTCCACGGTCCTTACGGCAAACTCCGATAGGCCACTCCTGCAGGGAGTGTGGGGTGTGTCGGTGTTGTGCTCTGTGGCCCCTGGCTTGTCCTGGGCGACACACTCCCCGATCCGGTACCGTCGGGCCACCGCCCGTCCCCGGCCCTTACGGTTCACTCCAGTCAGCCTCTCCTGCAGACGGTCACCACCGTCTGCCAACCTTGCTGTTCCGTCCGGGCCACACACCCGGACGCCTTCAGTCTCCTCTGCTACCACTTCACTTTCCAAAACTAATCTCTCTCAACTCTCTTCCTTTTCCCGCCTCCAGGACTGTGAACTCCTCGGTGAGCGGGGCCAACTGCCTGGCCCACCCCCTGGTGTGGACATCAGCCCCTGGAGGGAGGCAACAAGGATTTGTGTTTGACTTCGGTGTGCCTAGCCGGGGTGTGGGGTGTGTTCTTGTAGTACCTGTGACGTCCTGGCTTGTCCAGGGCGCCACATCAGCATGGGAAAACATGCATGCCAGGATGGAGGGGGCAGTGCCAGCATGGGGAAACATGCATGCCAGGATGGGGGGGTAGTGCCAGCATGGGAAAACATGCACGCCAGGATGGGGGAAACATGCATGCCAGGATGGGGGAAACATGCATGCTAGGACGGTGAAAACATACATGCCAGGATGGGGATAACATACATGCCAGGATGGGGAAAACATGCATGACAGGATGGGGAAAACATGCCAGGATACGGTACATTTACCAGGAAGGGGAACATTTACCAGGATGGTGGAACATATTGGGATGGGGAAACATGTCGGGATGGGGTACATTTACCAGGATGGGGAACATGTCGGGATGGGGTACATTTACCAGGATGGGGAACATGTCAGGATGGGGTATATTTATCAGGATGGGGGAACATGTCAGGATGTGGAACATTTACCAGGATGGGGAAAGCTGTCGGGATGGGGTACATGTCAGTATGGGGAATATTTACCAGGATGGGGGAACGTGTTGGGATGGGGAACATTTACCAGGAGGGGAACATGCTAGGAAGTGGGACATTTTCCAGGATGGGGTACATTTACCAGGATGGGGGAACATTTACCAGTATGGGGGAACATTTACCAGGAATGGGGTACGTTTACCAGGATGAGATACATGCTGGGATGGGGGAACATTTACCAGGATGAGGAATATTTACCAGGATGGTGAATATGCTGGAATGGGGTACATTTACCAGGATGGGGCCATAATGGAGACAAATATACCAGAATGTAGGAAATATATATCAGGATGGGGGACATATTTTCCAGGAAGTGGCCCAGGAAGGGGGACATAACTACACAATGAAAGGGGAGCACCTTGTACGTCTTTATGGGATTTCAAGATATTCAGACTTTGAAATGGAGATGTGGATTACAGGGTGAAATCTGACTGCATTCCATGCTAAAATCTCTGTCTAATATGCTGCAATTTTTTCCAGAGAGATCAATCCAACTGCTGTGTCTGGAAAAGGACAGTGGCTCAGCTTCAATATGTGGTAAGCAGGCATGAGTGTGATGCCCCCTACTGAAGAAAAGAGAAAACTGCAAAAGGTAAGGTTAAAATCAATTATTTACATAATAGGATTGGTTGGCACTTTGGAAAAAAATTAGATTTAGGGCTACAGTTTGGGCACTCGGCCTGTGAAAGGTTCGCCATGACTGGTCTAGATAGTAAACCAACTGCCGGTAACTGGTAGCCTCCGGAGGGGTGTGCTCGGGTCCTGCACACTGGTGGACAAAACAAGGGCCCTTCCTCCTGCACTTTAGGTTGGTGTCTTGTGTGTTGACTAGTCCGCATGAAATGGGGAAGTCCACTCCCGGTGACTTTTCCGTGGGAGCTGTGGCCCGCGAGAACTGACCCTTGGGATTTTAGCAGGCACTTGCAGACGCAGACGCCCTATTCCCCTCGTTGGGCTTCCGTCTCGCTCTATCTGGGCTGTTAGTGGACAAGACTTAGAATCTTGTCCCCTGCTGGTTAATTGGAAAGATGCTTGCAGCTGTTTTCGCCCTAGGGTCCAGGTACCCCGACTATGCACGGCCTCCGGACCGGATTCCCGCTGTCGGCACCAGCGGGCTACAACCATGCCCCGGTCCACTTAAGGTCTCCTGTGACCGGATCTCCGTCGCCTGTGGCCCTGCTCTGCCGTCTGCCACCTAGTCAGGTCAAGTAGTCCAGTAGTCCGGTAGCTACAACCCCCGACTACCACTTCACTCCTCTAACTTTCACTGTCTCCTCTCAACTCTTCTCTGTTCCCTCCACTTGACACCTCAGAACTCCTAGGTGGGCATCACCATTTGCCTGCCCCCGCCCACTGGTGTGTCCTTATTGTCCTGGGGGGGGTGACTAGGCTTTTGTGGCTGATGTTATGCACCTGTGTGGGGTTTGTGATGGAGGGCCAAGGAGGAGGGAATCCTGCACCTGGAAGAGGAGTGCAGTCATCTGTGACATCCTGATTTTGTCAGGGCGTCACATACACATACACACAGCTCTGCTGTACAAATACACACATCTCTGCTGTACACATATGTGGCGCCATTGAGGCTTCAGTCACCACAGAGGTACTGCACCTCAGCCAGAGGTGTGGTATCCCATCCCTGGGTAAAGAAGAGGTCATCCCCAAAGTACACACAAAGATGAACACTCTCATTTAACAACACTCCATTAGACCGTGGTTAAGGCCTAGTGCAACTAAACTTCTATAGTAGTTAGCACTGTCCCCGAAGCCAGCCTGGGGGTGGAGTCTCGTTAGTGGGAGCAGACCGTAGAAAGAGAGAGTCAAGAAGGAGCAGTGGAGGAGTGAAGACCTGTAGTCTGGAGCTGGTACAACTCGGCCCAGGCACAAGAGAGAAGGGGTTCTAGAGCCCATGGGGAGTGTGCCATACCCCCGTGGTCGCGTTCCACATACAGCATATTAGAGTGGAGTGACTTGGCCGCAAACGGGGATCCGGTCCCTAGGCTAGAGGAGAAGAACCAACGTGCTGATCTAGTAAAACCGGAGGCTGAGGATTCAGTTAGTACCGAAGCCAACTCCGCACACGAATCCGCAGGAATCTGACCATAGAGGACCAGGGACAGAGCTTCAAGCCACCCTGTAGGGTCCGCAGGCACCGGCTCAGGGCACTGTGTGCATAGGCACGGGACAGGCGGGAGAGAAGCCAGAGCAGGAAGATGACCAGGGAAGGAACATAAGATGGGTGCACCGGTCTTGACCTTCGAAGCACCTGGGATTGACTGGAGCCCACCACAGTGAAAGGCAGCACTGACTAGTCGTGTTACCTTAGAAACAGCTACACTGAGTAAACACCTTGAGACTACATCCCTGTGTCGTCCCGTTATTCGCCTGCGCCTCCGGCCCTGCACCCCCGCCATCTCCGACTACTACTCCTGACAGCTCTGGGGCCCAGCTCTACCTGTGGAGAGCTATACCAATCAAGCTGCATCACCATCTGCCCCTGAGGCCCCTATCCCGCAGCGTCGGCTATCTCTGGCCGAGTACCACAGGTGGCATCACGAATAACTATCATCATCCCTTGTAAATAATCCCCTTTTTATAACAACAACGCTGGTGGGGTCACAGAACCGGGCCTCGCCGCCGCAATACCCCACCCAAGACAAAAGGGACCAGCCTGGTAACGAGTGCTCCATATCCCCCTCGCGGGCGTGTCACATACACACAGCTCTGCTTCTCACATAAACACAGCTCCCTGCTGCACACATACACACCGCACTGTGCACACACATGTGTCGCCCTGGGCAAGCCAGGGGACACAGGTCACAACACCACCACACCCCACACTCCAGGTAGGCACATCACAGCTAACCAGAAATCCTTGTTGCCTTCCTCCAGAGGTTGATGATGCACACCAGGGGGTGGGCCAGGCGGTTGGCTCCGCCCACCAAGGAGCTCACAGCTCTGGAGGCAGGAAGAAACCAGGCAGATAGCTCAGGGACGAGCTTGAGTAAACAACAAAGTTCAGCTCAGGGAGTAAAGGAAAGTGAAAGTGAAAGTAGAGAAGTGGAAAAGGAGGAAAGCAGAAAAGTGACAGAAGAGAAAGACAGCCTGAAGGGTCCAGCTTTGTGAGGGCCAGAACAGCAAGGTCAGCAACGGCGGTGACTGTCTGGAGGGGGACCGTTTGGAAGTTCCTGGAAGGACCCCGTGGGCTGTGTGCCCGGTGGTCTGGAGCAGTGTTCCGAAGGACAGTCAGCACCAGGGCAGGGGCCTCTCGGACCCCGGCAAGGCTAGGAGTCGCCAGATTTGCCAAATCCGTCAGTGACGGGGACGCAGATCCCCCAACAACCAAGCCCCGATTGAAGGCAACAGCCCAACCCGTATTGGAGAGACACCGCCACCGCCACGGCACAAGTTTCTCAGGGCCAGCGCCTGCGGGCAAAGTGTAGAGCTCCTCCGGCCCAGATTGCAGCCGGGGAGCGGGTAACCGGAGGGAATCCACCGCTACCATCAGTCAACACAGGTGCAAGGAAGAGGGACATCACCGTCACCTACCGGGAGTGCAGGTGCAGCCGTCTGTGGGACCGCCGTCCCAGCCGTTGGTTTACCGTACAAACTGTGTCCGTGTGTCAGGCTGAGTGAGTACCATAGTGCCGCAAGGCACAGCGCTGCCCCCGCGTCCCTGCGCCCTCCAGGCCCTACACTTTACATCTCATCACCGGGCCCCGGGATCACTAACCCCTACCCACGGAGGGGCAACACAACACCTGGCTGCTCCGCATCACCATCCCCGGGACCCCCACACTGAGCAGCGGTGGTGCAATCACCACAACCGTGGGTGGCGTCACGAACTATAACAATCCCCACACCCAACAAACACCCCCTTTCACTCACGGGCGAGGAGTGTCGCTCGAGAAACCCCGGGATCCGGCCCACCGCTCGAGCCACCACTGAGCAGCTGCCGGACCCGAGCAGAAGGGGTGAGCGCGGTGTGCTGACACCCTCCTCCCCGCCCGCGACAACTTGGCGTCACGAACAGGATCTTACCGCTCTGCCGTCAGGTAGAGGTGCGCCTTGTTACCGCCGGAGGCATCCGGCAGAAAAATTTCAGAAACCGCCATCTTTGGCGTGAAAAGTTCCCGCTCGAGCGTCTTCTCGAGCAGTAGAAGCGCGAAGGCCAAAACTCCGCCCCGAGAGAGGAGGGGCCGGAAAGAGCTAAGGGGGACGGAAACAAGATGTCTGCGCCCGACGGAGCCGCTGGAGGAGCGGTGGTCGCAGCCGCAGCGGCACCCGCGGATGGGAATGGGCCTGCCCAGGTCCCGGTCGTACCGGCGGGAGGTGCCGCGGCCCCCGCGCTTGCTCAGGTCATGCCGTTTTCCTTGCCCTATGCGCCCGGAGCTGCCTGGCTACCGCGGTATGACGGGAAACCGGATGCCCTACAGGCCTTCCGGAAAAAGCTTAACCCGTTGCTAGAGCTGTACCCCCTGACTGATAAGCAACGAGCAGCGATAGTGCTAGGCCAGTTAACCGGTGCGGCGGAGCAGGAAGCGGAGACCTGGGCCGAGGGGGACCGGCTCTCTGTAGCCACCATCTTCGAGAAGCTACAGACTGCCTTCGAGACCCGGACTGAAGCTGAGCTGAGGATGCAGTTTTACCAGTGCCGGCAACGAGCTGGAGATAGCGTTCGGGACTATGCTCTACGTCTGCAGACCGCCCTCCGCACACTGAAGCGGGTGAGCTCTATTAATGAGGCGGATAGCAACAAGATGTTAGTGGAGCAATTTGCGCAGGGGATGAGGTCCCCTGAGGATCGTAAACAACTCCGGCTGTGGGCCCTGGAACACCCTGATGTGGACTTTGCTGTGTTAAAGGAGCGGGCTATCAAGGCACTACAGCCCCCGGCTGGTGAAGTCCTGGAACCCGTCCCGTGGCCCGTCGAGACAGCTCCCGTGGTGGCGGCCCCAGCCAAACCAACATCCTTAATACCTGCAGCCTCGAGCAGCACAGTGGAAGAACTGGCAGCCCAGGGCCTGGACGGAGACCTTGCCAAGATCCTTGCTGCGCTACAACCTCTGACCAGATCTCAGCCTCCAGCGCAGATACAGCTTGCTGACAGTCCCGAAGATGTTCCCTGGATGCAGCGGAGAAGCGCTAACAACCCGCGGAGCAGACCCCCAATCTGCTACAAGTGCCGTAAGCCGGGCCATTATTACCGACAGTGCCCGTTAAACGAGCAACCCCTCTGGCCCCGGGCCAATCCTCAGGAGTAGAACACCGTGGCCCCCCGGACTGGCGAGACCGATATGTCGGGGCCCGCCCTATCATCCCCGTGGCTGTGGGCGGCATACCAGTGATGGCTCTCTTGGACACTGGATCACAGGTAACTACCATACCGTACACGTTGTATCGGCAGTATTGGGCCACAGACGAGCTGGCGCCTCCAGACGATAGTATAAATTTGATTGCCGCTAATGGACTTCCATTGACCCAGGTGGGGTATAAACAAGTGGCTATGACAGTGGGGCAAGCTGAACTGCAACACCAGGGTATGATTGTGATCATGAATGAACCCAGTGATCATAACCCGAAAATAGTGCTGGGAACCAATGTGATGGAACACTGCATGGCTGATGTGTTGAACCTATTGCAACAGCTAGCCGCCACAGCGGCGGGGAGCCGGCAGAGGGCTGTGCAGCGTGAGATCCGCGCCCTGATGTACCGCCAGCATGTAAGCTCAACAGGAGGGGAGATTGGTGGAGTGAGAGTGATGGATGTTGCTCCATTGACTGTGCCCCCTAGGAGTGAGATGATGATCTGGTGTAGGGCAGCAGTAGGGCCTCAGGGGCGTGACTACCCTGCGATGATGGAACCCATGCCCTCCGAGCACTGGCCCACTGTAGTGGCCGCCCGAGGGGTGGTAGATGTGAAGAAAGGGAGAGTGCCCGTGAGAGTGTTGAACTGTGGGGAGGAAGAAGTCAGGCTCCCCCGGTATGCCACCATTGCCAAGCTGCTCACCCTGGACCCTCACACTATCCAGGAAGCCAGTCCATCCACACTCCCACCTACCCCCAGCACTTCCCCACCCCAGGGGGACACAAAGGAGTGGCACCAACAGCTACATGTAGGCACTGATGATACCCCTACACATCACAGGGCCGGGGTACACAGGGTGGTGCAGGAGTACGAACAGGTTTTCAGTAAGCACCCCCTAGACTTTGGGCGGATCAAGGGGGTTCAACACCACATTCCCACAGGTGAACATCCCCCTATCAAAGAGAGGTATAGACCTATTCCCCCTGCACATTACCAGTGTGCCAAAGATATGTTGAGGAATATGAAGGAGGCAGGGGTTATTCGGGACAGCTGTAGTCCCTGGGCCGCTCCGTTGGTACTGGTCAAGAAGAAGGATGGTACCATGCGGATGTGTGTGGACTACCGGAAGATCAACCAGATAACCCATAAAGATGCCTATCCCTTACCTTGTATTGAAGAGTCTTTGGCTGCACTGAGAACCGCAAACTACTTCTCGACCCTTGACCTCACCAGCGGATACTGGCAAGTGGCTGTGGCCCCAGAGGACCGGGAGAAGACCGCCTTCACCACCCCGATGGGACTCTGCGAATTCAATAGCATGCCGTTTGGGCTGTGCAATGCCCCTGGGACCTTCCAACGGTTGATGGAGTGCTGTCTGGGACATTTAAACTTCGAGACCGTCCTGCTGTATTTGGATGATGTGATTGTTTATTCCCAGACGTATGAAGCCCATCTGGAGCACCTGGCCGAGGTGTTCGCGTCCCTTGCCCAGTACGGGATGAAGTTTAAGCCCTCAAAATGCCACCTGCTGAAACCCAGAGTGCAGTATCTAGGGCATGTGGTGAGTGCGGATGGTGTCGCCCCCGACCCTGAGAAGATTACTGCCATCCAGAGCTGGCCGAGACCAACTACAGTGAGGGAAGTAAGGCAGTTCCTGGGTCTGGTGGGGTACTATCGGCGCTTTATAAAGGGATACACGAAGATGGCTGCCCCCATGCAAGATCTCCTCGTGGGACAGACCAAAGGTGGTAGACCCATTGGGGCCCCACTGTCGTGGGAAGACAAGCATGAGGAGTCCTTTTGCCAGTTGAAGGCGGCCTTGACCGGAGAAGAGGTCCTGGCGTACCCTGACTATGGGAGCCCGTTCATCCTCCACACGGACGCCAGCAATGTGGGGCTAGGAGCGGTCCTATCCCAGGTCCAGGATGGAAAGGAGAAGGTGATTGCCTACGCTAGCCGAAAACTCCGGCCGACCGAAAGGAACCCTGAGAACTATAGCTCCTTCAAGCTTGAGCTATTGGCGTTGGTGTGGGCTATCACGGAGCGGTTTCGCCACTACTTGGCGGCAGCCAAATTCACAGCGTTTACGGACAACAACCCGCTGACTCACCTGAACACGGCCAAGTTGGGCGCGCTGGAGCAGCGGTGGGTAGCCCGGCTAGCCAACTATGATTTCACCATAAAGTACCGAGCTGGTCGTGTCAACATAAATGCTGATGCACTCTCCCGGATGCCCCATTTGTCAGAAGAGGGGTGCGAGGATGACGACCTCGAGGAGATCGAGTTGCCTGCGTTTCACCAGCTGCCTACTGAGAGGGTACAAGTCTGTCAGCAAAGGGTGGATCTGGACCCGCGGCCCAGTCAAGAGTGGCAGGACGTCCAGGACCAAGCGCCGGCTGTCCGCCTTGTCAAGACTCTGGTGGAACAAGGTGCTATGGGAATAGACCCTGCCGCTCCAGCCGAAGCCCAACGCTTGTGGAAAGAACGAAAACGGCTTTACCTACACCAAGGGAGGCTGTACCGTGAGCTGATCAACCCGAAGACCCATGAGAAGATATGCCAGTTGATCGTTCCTCAAGCTGAGGTCGCTACTGTCCTGCGGGCATACCATGATGGTGCTGGCCACTTCGGGTGGAAGAAGCTGGAGATGCTGTTGAGGGAGCGGTTCTATTGGAGTGGGATGCGTGAATCGGTGGAAGCCTGGTGTCGAGAGTGTGGTCCTTGTACACTGAGGAGAAAGGACGAGACTAGCCAGAGGGCACCGTTACATCCCATAGTCACCCATCAGCCGCTGGAGCTGGTCGCCCTGGACCATGTCAAGCTCACCCCTAGCCGAAGTGGGTACACCTACGCATTGACCATGGTAGACCACTACTCAAGATTTATGGTGGTAGTCCCCGTTAAGGACCTAACTGGTCGAACCGCTGCTCGAGCGTTCCAGGCTTATTTCTGCCGACCCCATGGGTACCCTGAGAAGGTGCTGACTGACCAAGGCCCGGCTTTTGAAGCAGAGGTGTTTCACGAATTCTGCCAGTTGTACGGCTGCAAGAAGATCCGGACCACTCCGTACCACGCCCAAACCAACGGCATGTGCGAGAAAATGAATCACTTGGTCCTGGGGCTCCTCAAGACGCTACCGCTGGAAGAACGGAACATGTGGCCGGAAAAGCTACCTGACTTGGTCGACATGTATAATAATATCCCGTCCAGCTCGACGAAGTGCACCCCAGCGTATCTGATGAGGGCTCGGCCTGGCCGCCTGCCGGTGGATCTGGAGATGGGGTTGGAAGCCCCGGAAGCACTCCCCTCAACGGCAGAGTGGGAAAGTCGGAGGAGGGCACAGTACCGGCAAATCCAGGAGTATGTGGAGAAGAACCTCAGTCGAAGCCGAGAGCAGCAGGAGCACCGGTTCAACCAGAAGGCGCCCACAGGTCCTTTCCAGCCAGGAGATGTGGTGCTGAAACGGAAGAGGAAAACCCACAAGCTGGATGATCAGTGGGAGCAAGTCCCTTATGTCATACAACCCACAGAATGGGGAGACGGGAAGACTTACCAGATCAGTCGTGACCAAGGGGACACCCTAGCCACAGTTTCCCGGGACCATCTAAAAAAATGCCCCCCAGCGCTGAAGGCAGAGGCTGAAGTACCGGTTCCTCCACCAGTGGAGAAGGCAGCAGAGGTAATCCACACTGTAATGGGTGACTTCCCAGCAGACTGGCCTACACAGGATGGCGCGGTGATTCTTCCAGTGATACTGTTCCCACAACCCGTGGATGAAGAAGTAGTGGAAGCGGTCGACCGTGAGCCAGAACCAGTGCCGGTGCCCAGGGATGAACCTGTACCCAGCCCCCCTGCACCTCCGCCTGCTCCACACTATAGCAGGGAGGAGGAACCGATGGTTCCCTCTACCCCACTGTCTAGCACCACTGACACCGGGCCCCGAAGGTCCACCCGTTCCAACCTAGGTAGACCCCCACTTAGGTACAGGGAGACCGTTCTATGAATGAAAGGGGTCCGCAAATGTAAGAGTGTTGTTGTTTGTTTGAAAAAGTTTAAAAAGTTTGAAATGATAAGTGAAATGATACCGAGTTTTTCATCTGATTTGCCTTGTGATTGAACCGGCAGGAGCTGGCACCGTTGTCCCCGTGGGGACCGTTTAAAGTTTAATTTGCATGGGACCTATCCATGGACAAGCCCGTGAACTTGCAGGGCACCACAAACGTTAAGTGGCTTGTAAATATGTTGGATACCGTTACCGTTTCCGCTATACCGTCTCCGGAGAGGCAGGTTGGAGGGAGGGCCCTGAGCAGAGCAGGCCAGGGCCCAGCCACCAAAGGAACCGGTGGCCACCCTCTGGAGGGGAAGGACAGATCCCGCTCGGGTAACTTGTGCTGGACTGTGGGTCAAGGGGTGCTGCCTGGGTTTTAGGGGCAGCATCAGGGCCAGGTTGCTTGGGTGGGAGAGAGCGGAAACCGTGACCGTATACCGTTGCAACGTTTAAGTAAATGTGCCTCCCGTCTTGGGAAGAGTTTTTGATTAAAAATGTATTTATGTTTGCTTAACCCTGTTATCCCCTTTTACAGAAAAATAAAACCGGTGTAGGACGGCAGCCCGCGGACGGTCTGCATTTTGCTAAGGGGGAATGTGTCGCCCTGGGCAAGCCAGGGGACACAGGTCACAACACCACCACACCCCACACTCCAGGTAGGCACATCACAGCTAACCAGAAATCCTTGTTGCCTTCCTCCAGAGGTTGATGATGCACACCAGGGGGTGGGCCAGGCGGTTGGCTCCGCCCACCAAGGAGCTCACAGCTCTGGAGGCAGGAAGAAACCAGGCAGATAGCTCAGGGACGAGCTTGAGTAAACAACAAAGTTCAGCTCAGGGAGTAAAGGAAAGTGAAAGTGAAAGTAGAGAAGTGGAAAAGGAGGAAAGCAGAAAAGTGACAGAAGAGAAAGACAGCCTGAAGGGTCCAGCTTTGTGAGGGCCAGAACAGCAAGGTCAGCAACGGCGGTGACTGTCTGGAGGGGGACCGTTTGGAAGTTCCTGGAAGGACCCCGTGGGCTGTGTGCCCGGTGGTCTGGAGCAGTGTTCCGAAGGACAGTCAGCACCAGGGCAGGGGCCTCTCGGACCCCGGCAAGGCTAGGAGTCGCCAGATTTGCCAAATCCGTCAGTGACGGGGACGCAGATCCCCCAACAACCAAGCCCCGATTGAAGGCAACAGCCCAACCCGTATTGGAGAGACACCGCCACCGCCACGGCACAAGTTTCTCAGGGCCAGCGCCTGCGGGCAAAGTGTAGAGCTCCTCCGGCCCAGATTGCAGCCGGGGAGCGGGTAACCGGAGGGAATCCACCGCTACCATCAGTCAACACAGGTGCAAGGAAGAGGGACATCACCGTCACCTACCGGGAGTGCAGGTGCAGCCGTCTGTGGGACCGTCCTACCAGCCGTTGGTTTACCGTACAAACTGTGTCCGTGTGTCAGGCTGAGTGAGTACCATAGTGCCGCAAGGCACAGCGCTGCCCCCGCGTCCCTGCGCCCTCCAGGCCCTACACTTTACATCTCATCACCGGGCCCCGGGATCACCAACCCCTACCCACGGAGGGGCAACACAACACCTGGCTGCTCCGCATCACCATCCCCGGGACCCCCACACTGAGCAGCGGTGGTGCAATCACCACAACCGTGGGTGGCGTCACGAACTATAACAATCCCCACACCCAACAAACACCCCCTTTCACTCACGGGCGAGGAGTGTCGCTCGAGAAACCCCGGGATCCGGCCCACGGCTCGAGCCACCAGGAGCAGCTGCCGGACCCGAGCAGAAGGGGTGAGCGCGGTGTGCTGACACCCTCCTCCCCGCCCGCGACACACACACTGTTTTTGTTATCTCCTTTTTATAGAAGGGTTGTAGCTTATGATGGGGGCAGCTAACATATGTGAACACACGGCTTTGGGGGGGCACACACACAGCTCTGTGGGACATCACATACGGCTCTGGGGAGCCAGCATATACAGCTCTGGGGGGTGGGGGAACAGCCCTTTAAGCTCACTAGGGCCCATAAATCTCGGAGGCGGGAGGGCACATACAGGTCAGGTGGTGGGGTGGAACATACTGCTCAGGTCACAGTGGAGAGGGGGCCCATACAGCGTCACAAGGCTCTGCACCGCAGCGTAACTGCATGCGTCCTGCGTCCCCTGCACAATCTATGGAGATTGTGCAGGAGCCGTGCGCATGTGGCCTATTAGAACGCAGCGATTCGGCTGCTGCCCGAATCGCTGCGTTCTAAGAAGTGACATGTCACTTCTTTCGTGCGTTCTGCATGCTGTCTATAGGGAGAGGCAGCATGCAGAGCGCATGTTCTCTGCCGCCACCATGCGCTTCAGAACGGAGCTTTTCAGCTGCGTTCTGCAGCGCACCTTTTAGGTGCGGTGCAGAGCGCACACGTGCGCACATAGCCCTCAAGCTTGATAGAAAATAAAATAGAAAATAGTTTTATATTTTACCAGCAGGTGGCAGCATACATATCATCTTTCACTGTATATACAGTACTTTCAAAAGAACTGTGAATGTGAACTTGATTCTATTTTTATGTTGTCTCGAAATGAATGTGTTAAATATGCAGTTGCTAATATTATTTACAGCCTTGACAACAAGGGACTGTATTCACTCCAGAAATGTAGGATATTTCCATGAAATGTCTACAGCAGTTATGGAAACTCACAAGCAAAGTGCACAGCCAGACAACAGTTCTGCCTACAAGCAGCTGGCAGAGTTACATTAAACTGCAGCTTAAGGACATGGGTAACTTCATCTAGTGGGGCATTCCCATGTCTTCTGACATTTCTGGAGCATGCTTTCTTACAACTGTTCATTGCATATAATTCCTCCCGTCTCTTTTTCCTGGAAATATACAGTATGAATGAATTTGAAAGCTGTTGATTACCGTTCCGCTTGTCAATGTAGTGTGTCCCTACACAATCTGACACTGTCCAATCTGGGCTGATATATATTATTCCCAGGATGAATAACAGAGGACCAGAACAATTGTAAGGTTCTAATAAAATCAGTGGCAAACATGCTATTTTAAGGGGAATACAAGTATTTGCTGCTGCAACTTTATACAACACTACAATCTCAATCTCTGCAGCTCTCGAATCAGCTGCCCCCCTCACACACACCAAAACCCGCACAATCAACAAGCAACCCTGGCACACGAGTCAGACTAAAGAATTGAGATGGGCTTCCAGAATTGCTGAGCGCAGATGGAAGAGGTCTCATTCCACTGAGCACTTCATTGCATATAAAATGTCCCTCAACACTTTCAAGTCCACACTCACTGCTGGAAAACAAACCTACTTCTCATCCCTCATATCCTCTCTCTCTCTCTCTCTCTCTCTCTCTCACAACCCTAAACAGCTATTCAACACTTTCAATTCTTTCCTCCGTCCCCCAGCACCACCTCCCTCTCCTCTCATCTCAGCTGAAGACTTTGCCTCTTTCTTCAAGCAGAAGATTGAGATCAGAGCAAGCTTTGGCCCACAATCACCACAGACCCTCATCATAGCTACTCAGCCCTCTTCCTCCGAATCCAGCTTCTCCACCATGACAAAAGACAATCTTTGCACTCTACTCTCAAGATCACATCTAACCACCTGTGCACTTGACCCGCTCCCGTCGCAACTCATCCCCAACATCACCGCAGTTCTCATCCCAGCCCTAACCCATCTCTTCAACCTATCACTAACAAGTGGTGTATTCTCTTCAAGCTTTAAACATGCCTCCATTACACCCATCCTCAACAAGCCCTCCCTTGACCCATCCTCTGTGTCAAACTATCGCCCCATATCCCTTCTCCCCTATGCCTCAAAACTACTGGAACAGCATGTTCATCTTTAATTGTCCTCATACCTCTCCTCCTGCTTCCTCTTTGACCAGCTACAATCTGGCTTCCGAACGCATCACTCTACTGAAACTGCCCTAACCAAAGTTACCAATGTGCTACTACCCGCCAAAGCCAAGCGACACTACTCTGTCCTCCTCCTCCTGGACCTGTCCTCTGTCTTCGACACAGTAGCCCACTCCCTCCTACTACAGACTCTCTCATCTCTGGGCATCACAGACTTGGCCCTATCTTGGATCTCCTCATATCTAACCAACCGAACTTTCAGAGTCTCCTATTCTCACACCACTTCCTCATCTCGCCCCCTATCCGTCGGTGTCCCCCAAGGTTCAGTTCTTGAACCCCTGCTGTTCTCCATCTACACCTTCGGCCTGGGACAGCTCATAGAGTCCCACGGCTTTCAGTATCATCTCTATGCCGATGACACACAAATCTACCTCTCTGGACCTGACATTACCTCTCTACTAACCAAAATTCTACAATGTCTGTCTGCTATTTCATCCTTCTTCTCTGCGCGATTCCTGAAGGTTAACATGGACAAAACAGAATTCATTATCTTTCCTCCTCCTCACTCAACTCCTCCAACAAGCCTTTCCATCAAACTTGATGGTTGCTCACTCTCCCCAGTCTCACAAGCTCGTTGCCTTGGAGTAACCCTCGACTCTGCTCTATCCTTCAAGCCACACATCCAAGCCCTCTTCAACTCATGCACACTACAACTCAAAAATATCTCCCGGATCCGTGCTTTTGTGGCGCCCCTGACCTGGTCAGGCACCACTGAGTACTGCACCCATGCTGGAGACAGTACAATACAGGTAATCCAGAAGGCTGACCGGGGTGTGGAACACAGGCGCATAGTGATCAGGTCTCACACATGTACCCATGAGAGGACCCCTGGGGATCCCAGGAGGGGGAAAAGCCTTCACCTTCACTGGAATAGTGGAGGGGGCCAAAAGCCTCCATCTCCTCTCAAGGGGTGTGGTAAGAGAGTCTGGTTGCTAGGTGGCGTAGGCAGGCACAAAAGGGAAAAGAGAAGGAGGAGTAAACAGTCTAGAGTCTGCAGCAGAGTGTGGAGGAGTGAGGAGCAGGAAAGTGAAGCTCTGACAGCAGCAGTGAAGGTCCCAGATGTGAGCCGGTTCAGAGCAGAGTCCAGGGAGCTCCGAGGAGAGCTGACCCCTTCCCCTGGGCTGCTGGAGTCTGACAGCGTCCGCGCAGTGGCTACCGACGGGGGAGAACGGTCAACTAGGTGTGCTACCCGAAACCCATCTCAGCTAGAGAGAAAGCACGGAGTGGGAAGTAAGGAGACTGCTAGAGAGCACCAGGCCCAACCGGGCGGCAGATCCCGAAGCGAAGATAGATCCAGCTTTCTTCTGCTAAACCTGCCGGTGTGGGGCTCTCAAAGCCCACACCACAACACCACAAAAGCCGCAGCCACGTAACCGCAGTGAGGGCCCATAGGTCACAGGAGGCAAGCAGCTGGAGTGGCCTGGTCCGGGGAACAAGCAAACGGCAACCAAAAGGGGGAGAGAGGCTGCAGCATCTTCCCTGGGTGACCCCCATAGGGACTCAAAGTCGGGGTCACCCCAAACCACCAAGGGCTAAGGAAGGCGAGTTGGTAGTCACCCTCATAAAGTCAGCCTGAAGGATACCTGGTTCCCGCCTGGTTCATCTCAGCTACGCCCGGGCTACTCACCCTGCCATCAAATGTGAGTAAAGCCCTTGAAAGACAGTTCTGCCTGTGTGAGTCATTCTGCGACTTGTGGTACTACAAACCTACACTGGGCCCTGGGGCATGCCTCACTCTCAGGAGGCTATTCCAACTAACTGCACACACCATCAGCCCCAGGCGACCCTCAACCTGCAGTGGCGGTCCCTACTGGCCGCAATACTGAGAGTGGCGTCACGACAAGAAGAAGATCTCCTACCTGTGACCAGATCCAGCTGAGTGGAGTCCCTGAAGGTAATGCACCGACACAACACCTGTGGGGCTTCACATCTGGCGTCACGAACAGGATAAGGACTAGACCTGTCCAGACAGGTGACCATGTGCCTGGGCGGTCCGCTTGAAAAATTGGAAGCGCCGCCATATTGCCACCATGAAAAGCGCGCCGAAAAACAACAGCAGCCCGCGCTGGGAGAAGTTACCGCCCACGAAGAGGTGTGGCTACCCAGAGATCCCCTGCAGAGTTCTGACCTCGCTTGTGAAGAGAGCGGAAGCGTTCAGAGACGTCGGGACAGAAAGGGAGCCAGAAGCCTGCTGCTGGGAGAGGAGCTGCTGAAAGAGGCAGAGCGGAAACTGAACAGCTTGCTACTAGAGGCCACGACGAGTCCACTGCTGGGAAATCGTGCAGAAGACGGCGCAGAAGAAATGGCGTCTGACCGCAGAAATCCAGAACCGGGCTCCGCTGCCTGGTGGTATCGGGAGCTGGCCCAGTTCTGCGACCGACTGGAGACCCGGGTCGTGGAGCAGATCCGAGAAGAACGCATGGAACTTCTGGAGATGGCTGCCGCGGTTCAGGCCTATGAGAGGGGAACCGCACGACGAGTGCCAGACCGGACGGCGACGACTCAGACCCCGATGCTGCCACCGATGGGTGAGTCCAGTATTACCCCTGCCGGCCCGGATGCCCCGACCCCTGCTGCCACGCCCGCGGTCCCTGAAGAGGCGCCCGGCGCGGCGACGCTGAGCCAGGCCGCAGCCACGCCAGGTGCGGCCCGCCAAGCCCAGGTCGCCGCAGCGATGCCCTGCTCGGCCCGCCAAGACCCGGCCGCCGCAGCGATGCCCTGCTCGGCCCGCCAAGACCCGGCCGCCGCAGCGATGCCCTGCTCGGCCCGCCAAGACCCGGTCCCTGCAGCGACGCCCAGCCCAGCCTGCACAGATCCCATCGCAGCTGCGACGCCGATCCAGGCCGCCGCCATACAGGGCGCGGCCCGCCAAGACCAGGCCGCCGCCATACAGGGCGCGGCCCGCCAAGACCAGGCCGCCGCCATACAGGGCGCGGCCCGCCAAGACCAGGCCGCCGCCATACAGGGCGCGGCCCGCCAAGACCAGGCCGCCACCATGTCAGGCGCGGCCCGCCAAGAGATTGCATCACCATTTTCCCCGGCCTGCAAGGCCAGAGCAGACACCGCTCCCCAGTCCAAAGAGGTCCCTGCTGGAAAGCCCACGCTGGGGGAGGACCCCGCATACTGGCAGCTAAAGGCTGACATGGAGGCCAAGTTTCCACAATGGTTGGTGGACCAGTACATGCTCCCTCCGCATACCCCCAAGAGGATTCCAGCAACCCCTGCAGCAACCACGCCAAAGAGTCCCCCGCCTGGGCCTGCTGAAGAAAGCCCGTCCCCAGCACTGCCACCAAAGGAGTGCCAAGAAGAACTAAGGGGGAGGGGAGGCCAGGAAACTGAGGAGCTGACTCAGGAGCCACCAGCAGTGGATCCATGCCCAGAGCCGGAGATGTTGCCATATTCCCGCTGGGATGAGGAAGACCTGACACCTTCTGCTGAGGAAGATCTGCCCCAAAGCCTCACCTGGGAGCTTGTAAGCTGCACTTCGCAGAATCCAGCCCGCAAGACACAGCGCCGCAGTAGAACCCAGTCTTTCCCTGCACCGCCATCCCCAGAGCAGAGAGAAGTCATGGCCAGAGACCTACAAGAAAAACGGTTCCTGAGAAGAGCCAAAGCACAGGTCAGAGGACCCCTTTGTCGAGGAGTAGTGGAGGACTTCAGCCTAAAGTCAGGATACGGGTTCATTGTTGCACCTGGTGTCAAAGAAGGCATTTTTGTCAATAGGAGAGACGTCAGAGCTAATTTGCCCAGAGGACATCCTGGAAGGAACCTGAGAATGGGAGACACAGTGCAGTTTACCATGCATCAAGGCGAAAGAGGCTGGTACGCGCTAGATGTAGTACCATGTCCCAAAGAAGAAAGGAAAGACAGTAATAAAGAAAGAAAAGACCAAAGACCTAATGATGAGACCACTACAGATGAGGAAAAAGGTCAAGAAACCAACAGGTGCCGCAGCCCTACAGGCCCAAGCCCTGGTGAAGAGGAGTCTGCATAAGTTCAAGTAAAGTACAGCAAGTTTTGACCAGTTGGAAAGTTTGTTTTGCAACGTTTTAAAAGTTCAAGTATGTGCCCACATAAACTTGTGTGAGAAAACCATAAACCTTAAGGCTATGAACTGGCTATAGCCACAAACTCTCGCAGTGTAAATAGTTACACCAGAGGGCACCACCACCACCAGAGTCAGCCTGTTTAGGGGCTTGGCTCGTCTGCAACCAGGGGGCCCGTCCGTATATAGGGCCTTGGCTCACCTGCAACCAGAGAGCATGCCTGTTTATGGGGCCTGGCTCTCCACCACAAAGAGGGTACCTGGTCAGCACCAACTGTGGAGGCCGCCTCTACATCCTGCCAGAAGAGGCTGAAGGCGCGGATCCACCAGGCCAGGTATACCCTGAAGACCACCAGCCCATGAAAGCCGCCTCTACATCCTGCCAGAAGTGGCTGAAGTCGCGGCCAACGTGAAAGGGTTTTGGGTGGGTTAACGGACTTGTGGGTGGAGGGTGGTGATGTATGGTACCTGGTGCTTTTAAAAATGTTTTACATGTTTTAATGTTTTATGCATTTTAAAATGTTGTCTTGCAGCCCGAGGACGTGCTGGTGATAACTAAGGGGGAATGTGGCGCCCCTGACCTGGTCAGGCACCACTGAGTACTGCACCCATGCTGGGGACAGTACAATACAGGTAATCCAGAAGGCTGACCGGGGTGTGGAACACAGGCGCATAGTGATCAGGTCTCACACATGTACCCATGAGAGGACCCCTGGGGATCCCAGGAGGGGGAAAAGCCTTCACCTTCACTGGAATAGTGGAGGGGGCCAAAAGCCTCCATCTCCTCTCAAGGGGTGTGGAAAGAGAGTCTGGTTGCTAGGTGGCGTAGGTAGGCACAAAAGGGAAAAGAGAAGGAGGAGTAAACAGTCTAGAGTCTGCAGCAGAGTGTGGAGGAGTGAGGAGCAGGAAAGTGAAGCTCTGACAGCAGCAGTGAAGGTCCCAGATGTGAGCCGGTTCAGAGCAGAGTCCAGGGAGCTCCGAGGAGAGCTGACCCCTTCCCCTGGGCTGCTGGAGTCTGACAGCGTCCGCGCAGTGGCTACCGACGGGGGAGAACGGTCAACTAGGTGTGCTACCCGAAACCCATCTCAGCTAGAGAGAAAGCACGGAGTGGGAAGTAAGGAGACTGCTAGAGAGCACCAGGCCCAACCGGGCGGCAGATCCCGAAGCGAAGATAGATCCAGTTTTCTTCTGCTAAACCTGCCGGTCTGGGGCTCTCAAAGCCCACACCACAACACCACAAAAGCCGCAGCCACGTAACCGCAGTGAGGGCCCATAGGTCACAGGAGGCAAGCAGCTGGAGTGGCCTGGTCCGGGGAACAAGCAAACGGCAAACAAAAGGGGGAGAGAGGCTGCAGCATCTTCCCTGGGTGACCCCCATAGGGACTCAAAGTCGGGGTCACCCCAAACCACCAAGGGCTAAGGAAGGCGAGTTGGTAGTCACCCTCATAAAGTCAGCCTGAAGGATACCTGGTTCCCGCCTGGTTCATCTCAGCTACGCCCGGGCTACTCACCCTGCCATCAAATGTGAGTAAAGCCCTTGAAAGACAGTTCTGCCTGTGTGAGTCATTCTGCGACTTGTGGTACTACAAACCTACACTGGGCCCTGGGGCTTGCCTCACTCTCAGGAGGCTATTCCAACTAACTGCACACACCATCAGCCCCAGGCGACCCTCAACCTGCAGTGGCGGTCCCTACTGGCCGCAATACTGAGAGTGGCGTCACGACAAGAAGAAGATCTCCTACCTGTGACCAGATCCAGCTGAGTGGAGTCCCTGAAGGTAATGCACCGACACAACACCTGTGGGGCTTCACACTTTCCTTAACCAAGAATCAGCAAAAATATTAGTGCATGCCCTCATCATCTCCCGCCTCGACTACTGCAACCTCCTGCTCTCTGGCCTCCCTTCCAACACTCTTGCACCCCTCCAATCTATCCTAAACTCTGCGGACTGCTTAATCCACCTCTCCCCTCGCTATTCCCCAGCCTCGCCACTCTGCCAATCCCTTTACTGGCTTCCCATCGCCCAACGACTCCATTTCAAAACATTAACCATGACATACAAAGCCATCCACAACCTGTCTCCTCCTTACATCTGTGACCTAGTCTCCCTGTACCTGCCTGCACGCAACCTCAGATCCTCACAAGATCTCCTTCTCTACTCCTCTCTTATCTCCTCTTCCCACAATCGCGTACAAGATTTCTCCCGTGCCTCCCCCATACTCTGGAACACTCTATCTCAGCATATCAGACTCTCCCCTACCGTAGAAAGCTTCAATAGGAACCTGAAGACCCATCTCTTCCAACAAGCCTAAAACCTACAATAACCCTCAGTCCAGTACACCACTGTACAACCAGCTCTGTCCTCACCTACTGTATCCTCACCCATTCCCTGTAGACTGTGAGCCCTCGCGGGCAGGGTCCTCTCCCCTCCTATACCAGTCTGTTTTGTATTGTTAATGATTGTTGTACGTATACCCTCTTTCACTTGTAAAGCACCATGGAATAAATGGCGCTATAATAATAGATAATAATAATAATAATATTCTAACAAATATAGTGTCTTCAAAAAGCATTCATACTGCAAGTATTTGTGAAAGATAAAGGAAATGATACATGGTTTTCTAAATATTTTTAAAAATATAAACCTGAAAATTGTGACATGCATATGTATTCAGCCCCCTGTATTTTGATTTCTGTGAGACCAATTGCCTTCAGAAGTCACCTAATTAGTAAAGTGAGTCTGTAAGTAATTTATTTTCAGTATAACTACATTTGTTTTGTGAAGGCCTTAGAGGTTTGATTGAGAACATTAGAGATCAAACAGCATCATAAAAATCAAGGAACACACCAGACAAATCAGGGATAAAGTTGTGAAGAAAAGCAGGGCAAGGTTATAAAATAAATAGCCCAAGCTCTGAACATCTCACAGAACACTGTTCAATCCATAATCCAAAAATGGAAGGAATATGTCACAACTGCAACCTACCAAGGCATGGCCAACCAGCTAAGCTGACAAACAAAGCAAGAAGAGCACTAATTAGAGAAGCATGGTCTCTCTGGAGAAGCTGCAGAGATCATATAGCTGGTGGGAGAATCTATTCACAGGACAACTATTAGTCATATACTCCACAAATCTGGCCATTACGGAAGAGTGGCAGGAAGAATGACATTTTCTAAAGCAAGCCATAAAACCCCATGTTTGCAGTTTGCAGAAAGCCATGTAGGGGACACATCTAGGATATAGAAGAAGGTGCTCTGGTCAGATGAGACTAAATTAGAACTTTTTGAGCTAAATATAAAACCCCATGTGTGGCTGAAAACACTATCTCCATCATTAAATATGTTGGTGGCAGCATCATGCTGTGGGGAGGCTTTTCTTCAGCATGGACAGGGAAAGACATCAGAGTTGATAGGAAGATGGATGGAGCTAAATACAAGGCTATCCTACATGTTAAAGACTGTAAGAGCCCTGAGACTGGAGAGCAGGTTCACCTTCCAGCAGGACAATGACCTTAAACATGCCACGATAGCTACAATAGAATTGTTTAGATCAAAGTATATTCATGTGTGTGAATGGCCCTGTCAAAGTTCAGACATAACACCCATTGAGAATCTGTGGCAAGACTTGAAAATTTTGTTCCAACACGCTCTTCAACTAATCTCACTGAGCTAGAGCTAGTTTGCAAAGAAGACTAGTGTCACGGAGTGTAACGGGGTACATAATGATGGGACAGGTAACTCTAGGCTGGCCCTCAGACTAGAGTACCTGCACTGTCCCTTATCTCCGACGTAGATTTGATGGTAATCAGGTCCGAGCCCCCAACATGACCCTAGCTCTCGTCTGAGCCCTGATCTTACTCGCCACTCTCCCAAAACCTTGGGGCGGGCTGGAAAACACAAAAACAAAACCCCACAAAACGACACAGACAAGGGAGAATGGAAACTCATACACACAGCACTCAAAACACAAATTAGAGACAGTATGTGTACTGGGGAACAACGGAAAAAGGGGTAATAAACATACAACAAGGGAACGCTCACACAAATCAGAAGCCCAACACAGATCACCTTAAATGGGAAAATCACCAAGACCAGGAATCGCTGGAGCTAAAGCTGAAGCTATGATCAGCACATACAGGTGGGCAAAAATTTAGAAAACATAATTTCCTTTACATTTCACAAATACTTGCTACTTTGTGTTGGCATATCATAAAATCCGAATAAAATACATTTAAGTTTGTGAGTGTAAGGCAAAATATTTTGGAAAGGTTCTCATGGTACAAATAATTTTTCAAGGTAAAATCTGCACCAATCTGACCAGTAGTTGTCATGTTGCCAAAAACTATTAAGCTGCAAGATATAGGGTTGATCTGCAGATTAATAGAGTTCTAAAGCTGTCTAGAGATTTAACTTAAAGCCCGGCAACTGCGGGAAAATTAACTTATTTCCTCCCGGGAGCCCTGGTCTTTCAGTAACAGAGGTGTGCCCAGTGTGGCTTCAGCATGTGCCGACATTTTGATTGACTGACAGCTGTGCAGAGCGAGTTGTCAATCAAACTGCTGGGGAGTTCTTACAGTCACTGCTCACAAAGCTGTGATATAGGCAAGTAAAGATAATGAGAACTAAATAAGTTCTAAATATCATTTTAAAATTAACAATGCCCTGTAAACCACCACCATAGACCCCCAACGTAGAGTCACACAGTGTTCACTTGTCAGAAATAGATATATAAGATTATATAACATTTCATAGAAAAATGATGGGTGTATGATATACAATGGATAGGTAGTAATTGCTTATAATCCAATAATGGAAAAAGTATCTGGGGGTATATGTGTGACGCCCTGGACTAGCCAGGTAGTCACAGGTAGGCCCTTGCATAACACCAGTCCCACATAGGTAACACCAGCCAAACACATAAAACCCTAGTCACCTCCCTCAGTGCTTAATGGACACACCAGGAGGGCGGAGCCAGGCGGTTGGCACGAGGCAGGAAACCAGTCAGTCAAGTTCAGTGACAGGAGGGAAGGAGAGTGGAGTTGGAGAGTTCAAGTGCAGCAGACCTGTGCCCTGGTCTGCCGCAGACTGACAACAGGTGTCTGGGTTGGAGCCCAGTCACCTCTGGCTAGGAGGCAGATGGTGGCCTTAGCCTGCAGGAGCCGGGAAGACGGCCAGGGGGAACCGTAAGGGACAGGGTAGTGGCCCGCCGGTACCGACCCGGGGAACTGACTCGGAAATTGGAGCAGAGAGGGACGGTACTCAGACCCTGAAACGAGGTCCAGAAGCCACTGGACTGAGTTAATTTACTGATTGAGGTCTGGACTATAGGTCCTTTCCCACCCAAGTCCCGACTGAAGACAACAGCCCACCGAGGGGGATGGAAAGCCACCGCACAGGCAGAGAGATCCCACGGGCCAGCGTCTGCGGGCAAACGGGCCTTCCCGACACACACACCGCCGGGGAGCGGACTCCCATCGCTGAAGCGAAGGCAGTCTACATGCACACTACACAGTGCAGGAGAAAGGCAAAGACCACCGAACCGGGTGGGGGACCAGACGCAGCCGGCTGCGGGCACCGACCACCATCATCTTGGTTTACCAGAGACTCTTGTGCATCAATCATAGTGAGTACAACTGTGCCCTCGGGCCGCGCACTGCCCTGCACCGCCAAGCACTGACATACCATCCCAATGGGGTCCCGGGGCCATCATCCCTACCCACGGAGGGGTTAACACCTTTGCTGCTCAACATCTCCCCCGGGTGCATAGTAAACAGCAGCGGTGGTGTCCACATTCACCACAGCCCGTGGGTGGCATCATGAACTTAACTAAAAAACCACAGCCCCGGGCGTAAACCTAACCCCTACGTAGGACCAGCATCCTTTCAGAGCGAAGTGACCCCTGGTAAGGAGGCACTCGAGCCACCCACCGATGAGCCCGGATCCGAGCGGCTCGGCTGCAGCCGAGCGCGGGGCGGTACATATGTGTCCCCCCTTATCACAAACATATATGTATATCAGAAAAAAGGAACTCTCTAATCCATCTGGAGAATGCTTTCAAGGTTTGTCAATGCTTCAATTTACACCCTTCAAGTCTCTTCTCCTCTCTCTGTTCTCCATGCTTAGTGTGGCACACATGGACACACAATGCAATGATTGAATCAACTTCTCCCCATTTTATCCGGTTTCAGGTATGATTTTCATATTGCCCTTACTTGTCACAGGTGAGTTTGAACAAGCATCACATGCTTGAAACCAAGTTGTTTAGCCACAATTTTGGAAAGGTGCTAACTATTTTGTCTGGTGCAGTTTTGAGGTTTTGTGTGAAATTATAGCCAATTTGCTTTTTATCCTCTGTTTTTTTTATTTTGTGTGTGTGTGTGTGTGTGTGTGTTGTTCCAATATAGACAAAGGAAATAAACATGTGTATGACAAAATATGTGTAATTGCAATAAATTTATGGGAGAAATGCTTCATTTTTTGTAACAATTTCAAAGGTGCCATCACTTTTTGGGCATGACTGTATATATGTATATACAGTGCCTACAAGTAGTATTCAACCCCCTGCAGATTTAGCAGGTTTATACATTCGGAATTAACTTGGCATTGTGACATTTGGACTGTAGATCAGCCTGGAAGTGTGAAATGCACTGCAGCAAAAAAGAATGTTATTTCTTTTTTTTTTTTTTTTTTTTAAATTGTGAAAAGTTTATTCAGAGGGTCATTTATTATTCAACCCCTCAAACCACCAGAATTCTGTTTGGTTCCCCTAAAGTATTAAGAAGTATTTCAGGCACAAAGAACAATGAGCTTCACATGTTTGGATTAATTATCTCTTTTTCCAGCCTTTTCTGACTAATTAAGACCCTCCCCAAACTTGTGAACAGCACTCATACTTGGTCAACATGGGAAAGACAAAGGAGCATTCCAAGGCCATCAGAGACAAGATCGTGGAGGGTCACAAGGCTGGCAAGGGGTACAAAACCCTTTCCAAGGAGTTGGGCCTACCTGTCTCCACTGTTGGGAGCATCATCCGGAAGTGGAAGGCTTATGGAACTACTGTTAGCCTTCCACGGCCTGGACAGCCTTTGAAAGTTTCCACCCGTGCCGAGGCCAGGCTTGTCCAAAGAGTCAAGGCTAACCCAAGGACAACAAGGAAGGAGCTCCGGGAAGATCTCATGGCAGTGGGGACATTGGTTTCAGTCAATACCATAAGTAACGTACTCCACCGCAATGGTCTCCGTTCCAGACAAGCCCGTAAGGTACCTTTACTTTCAAAGCGTCATGTCAAGGCTCGTCTACAGTTTGCTCATGATCACTTGGAGGACTCTGAGACAGACTGGTTCAAGGTTCTCTGGTCTGATGAGACCAAGATCGAGATCTTTGGTGCCAACCACACACGTGACGTTTGGAGACTGGATGGCACTGCATATGACCCCAAGAATACCATCCCTACAGTCAAGCATGATGGTGGCAGCATCATGCTGTGGGGCTGTTTCTCAGCCAAGGGGCCTGGCCATCTGGTCCGCATCCATGGGAAGATGGATAGCACGGCCTACCTGGAGATTTTGGCCAAGAACCTCCGCTCCTCCATCAAGGATCTTAAGATGGGTCGTCATTTCATCTTCCAACAAGACAACGACCCAAAGCACACAGCCAAGAAAACCAAGGCCTGGTTCAAGAGGGAAAAAATCAAGGTGTTGCAGTGGCCTAGTCAGTCTCCTGACCTTAACCCAATTGAAAACTTGTGGAAGGAGCTCAAGATTAAAGTCCACATGAGACACCCAAAGAACCTAGATAACTTGGAGAAGATCTGCATGGAGGAGTGGGCCAAGATAACTCCAGAGACCTGTGCCGGCCTGATCAGGTCTTATAAAAGACGATTATTAGCTGTAATTGCAAACAAGGGTTATTCCACAAAATATTAAACCTAGGGGTTGAATAATAATTGACCCACACTTTTATGTTGAAAATTTATTAAAATTTAATTGAGCAACATAACTTGTCGGTTTGTAAGATTTATGCATCTGTTAATAAATCCTGCTCTTGTTTGAAGTTTGCAGGCTCTAACTTATTTGCATCTTATCAAACCTGCTAAATCTGCAGGGGGTTGAATACTACTTGTAGGCACTGTATGTATATAACCAACTATCAATCTATATCTCTCTAATGAATGACAACAAAAAAATCCTGAAAAAACAAATATTGCTTTTTTTTCCATATTTGTGACGCTTTGCACCTCACTGCTGTCCACAACACAGAACCCTGTAAACTTCTACTTTTGCTTCCATGTGGTTTCAAGTTTCCGTTTAGAAAGTTTATTTGGCCAATGAGGGTAATGTAATGAGGTTAATGTATATGTAAAAATGAAGAAGTACTGAGCCTGTCATATATACTGTCTACTCTTTGCATCATTCGCTATATACAACCGCAATGGGAAGCATACACGTACAGAAGCTTTTATGACATCCTATTCTAAAACCATAGGCATTAAAGGGAGTTGGCTAAAATTATTAAATGGTTAACATCTCAATAAAAACAAGCAAGCACTGTTGCTTTGCAGCGTTGAAGTCAGGGTTCGATTCCCACTAAGGACCATATCTGCAAGGAGTTTGTATGTGTTTACCCTGTGTTTACGTGGGTTTCCTCCGGGTTCTCTGGTTTCTTCTCACACTCCAAAGACATACTGACAGGAAAATTAGATTGTGAGTCCCAATGGGGACACTGATGATCACATCTGTAAAATGCTGTGGCATATGATGGCACTATATACAGTGGGTATGGAAAGTATTCAGACATCTTTAAATTTTTCACTCTGTTTCATTGCAACCATTTGGTAAATTTAAAAAGTTCATTTTTTTTCTCATTAATGTACACTCTGCACTCCATCTTGACAGAAAAAAAAATATGAATGTAGACATTTTTTCAAATTTATTAAACAAGAAAACTGAAATATCACATGGTCATAAGTATTCAGACCCTTTGCTCAGTATTGAGTAGAAGCACCTTTTCAGCCAGTACAGCCATGAGTCTTATTGGTATTGATGCAACAGGTTTTTCACACCTGGATTTGGGGATCCTCTGCCATTCTGCCTTGCAGTTTCTCTTCAGTTCCGTCAGGTCGGATGGTGAACTTTGGTGGGCAGCCATTTTCAGGTCTCTCCAGAGATGCTCAATTGGGTTTAGGTCAGGGCTCTGGCTGTGCCAGTCAAGAATGGTCACAGAGTTGTTCTAAAGCTCCTTTGTTATTTTAGCTGTGTGCTTAGGGTCATTTTCTTGTTGGAAGGAGAACCCTTGGGCCAAGTCTGAGGTCCAGAGCACTCTGGAAGAGGTTTTCTTCCAGGATATCTCTGTACTTGGCCGCCTCCATCTTTCCTTCAATTGCAACCAGTAGTCCTGTCCCTGCAGCTGAACCGTACCCTGCTCCCCCGTAGCATGATGCTGCCACCACCATGTTTCACTGTTGGGATTATATTGGGCACGTGATGAGCAGTGCCTGGTTTTCTCCACACATACTGCTTAGAATTATCACAAAAAGTTCTAGCTTCGTCTCATCAGACCAGAGAATGTTATTTCTCATAGTCTGGGAGTCCTTCATGTGTTTTTTGCAAACTTTATGTGGGCTTTCCTATGTCTTGTACTGAGGAGAGGCTTCCGTCGGGCCACTCTGCTATAAAGGTCCGACTGATAGAGTGATAGTTGACTTTGTGGAACTTTCTCCCATCTCCCTACTCCATCTCTGGAGCTCAGCCACAGTGATCTTGGGGTTCTTCTTTACCTCTCTCTCCAAGGCTCTTCTCCCACGATTGCTCAGTTTGGCTGGACAGCCAGGTCTAGGAAGAGTTCTGGTGGTACCAAACTTCTTCCATTTAAGGATTATGAATGCCACTGTGCTTTTAGGGACCTTGAGTACTGCAGAAATTATTTTGTAACCTTCGCCAGGTCTGTGCCCTGCCACAATTCTGTCTCTGAGCTCGTTGGGCAGTTCCTTTGACCTCATGATTCTCATTTGGTGAGGTCTTATATAGACAGGTGTGTGCCTTTCTAAATCAAGTCCTATTAGTTTAATTAAACACAGCTGGACTCCAATGAAGGAGTAGAACCATCTCAAGGATGATTACAAGGAAATGGACAGCATGTGACTTAAATATGAGTGTCTGAGCAAAAAGTCTGAATACTTATGACCATGTGATATTTCAGTTTTTCTTGTTTAATAAATTTGCAAAAATGTCTACGTTTGTTTTTTTCTAGCAAGATGGGGTGCAGAATGTACATTAATGAGAAAAAAAATTTAATTTACCAAATGGCTGCAATGAAACAAAGAGTGAAAAATGTAAAGGGTTATGAATACTTTCCGTACCCACTCTGAGTAAAAAACAAACAAAAATTATGCAACTGCTCCTTTCTCAAGAATGGAGACATTTTTAATTCTGTTGTGTAGAGCTCTTGTCTAGTCTACCGGCCATCTTACAGTCTCAGTTGGAATGTGTATGTCTCATTTGTAGGTCCTATGCTTTAGAGATTGCAAATGCAATTCTGAAGCTGATCAGCTTCAGTCCCTCTGCACCTCTCCCAGAAGCAAAAGGTTGTGTGCTAGCAGCATGGACGAGTCAATCTTCTGGAGGCCACCATACCCAGAAAGCCGTGAGGCAGAGGAGAGGTGCACTTTTGACACCCCTAGACTATCGGGTTGTCACAGGGTATTGCACAATCTGCCCTCCCGTGCAGTATCCACTTCCTTCTTGGTTTTGGGTCCCTAACCATATGGTGTTGCCTACATCAGCTAATCAAATCCTAGATACACCCTGCACCACACCCACCAAACACACCAGTGGACAGCTTGAGTGGAATAGAGTCGCCCACCTGGGGGGTTGGGGAGGGGAGGTGAGAAGTGTCAAAAAGAGAGTAGTCTGGAAGTGAAAGGGAGAAGAGGTTGGGAGCGAGGCTCCTGGGAAACAATCTAGGTGGCAGACGGTGGTCTGGGCCTAGAGGTGACGGGCCCCCGGTCGCAGGGGATCGTGGCAAGGGGCACGGATCTGTTGTGGAGGACAGTCGGCGGCCTTGCACCATCACCGGGCTGGGACCAAGGCACGACGGGGTACGTGGACCCTAGGTCGGGGAGTAGCTTCAGGCAACCCGGTAAGTTACCCACGGAGAACGGAGCCTTCAAGATTCGTTCCCCACCCGCTCCAAAATCGGGGTACTAGTGCAACGAGGGGCATAGGACTTTCCAATCCAAGGTCACGGATCACCAGGCAGCACCATTGGGGACGGGACCCCAACTAAGCTCCCCTCAGCCGCAGCGGTGTCCAGAGACTTGTTTTACCAGTTGTCGGTGTCTGCTTAATGGAGTGAGTACCAAAGTGACCTCCTGCATCCCACGGCACCCCTCACTGAGTCCCGGGGTATCCCCCCAACCCATGGAGGGTTCTGACACCTGGCTGCCCCATTCCATCATCCCCAGGTACTCCCAACTGTAGCGGTGGTACTCCTAATTACCACATACCATGGGTGGCGTCACAAACTTTATAACATCCCTTGTAAATACCCCCTTCATTTGAGTGCCACACGACCCCGGATCCGGAGACCCTCAAGCCACTGAGAATCCGGATCCGAGCAGCTCGGCTGCTGGCACGGGGGCGGCACACACTCCTGAAGAAAGAAGATCAGAACATTCCTTTGTTATGGAGTTTGTCCCTTTGCAGATATAAGTTTCCACTCTTCTAGGTAGGCTAATCTACAAGATTTTCTAGTACGTCTATGGGAATTTTGTCTATTCATCCATATAGCATTGCATAGTATATCCCAAAGGTGTTGGATAGGGTTGAGGTCAGGGTACTGCGCAGCCAGTCATGTTCTTCCACACCAAACATACCAAGCTATGCCTTTATGAACTTGGTTTGGACACTGGAGCACAGTAATGGGAAATATAAGAGGGTCTTCCCACAAAGCTGGAAGTAACAATTGTCCAAAATGTCTTGTAGGCTGAAGAATTAGAATTTCCCTTCACTGGAACTAAGGAGCCTAGGCCGACCGCTAAAAACTAACATTATCATTATCCCTCCTCCAGGTAATGTTCTCCTGGCATTTAGCAAACCCAGATTTGTCCATCGCGTGCCAAATAGAAAAGCCTGATCCATCACTCTATAGAACCACAATATTCTACTGCTCCAGGGCCCACTGGTGGCTGTGTGATGCCCTGGACTAGCCAGGTAGTCACATACATACCAACACACACACCCCCACCCTAGGCAGTTACAACAGTCAATCAAAAATCCTTGTTGCCTCCCTCCAGGGTCTGATGTCCACACCAGGTGGGGCGGAGCCAGGCGGTTGGCCCCACCTACTGAGGAGTTCACAGGCCTGGAGGCGGGAAAATCAGTGAGATGAGTTAGGAGGTGAAAGTGAGAGGTCACGAACTGCAAGTGTCTGGGTTGGAGCCCGGACACTGACAGCAAGGTTGGCAGATGGTGGTGGCCGATTGCAGGAGTTGGTGGAACTCCGCAGAGCCGTAAGGACCGGGGTCGGGCGTCGGCCCGCCGGTACCGGTCCGGGGAACGGAGTGAAGCTAAGCACACAGGCAGGGCCATCGGACCTCGACCAGGCTTGGAGCCGCCGTCAATAGTCAAATCCGAGTGTGACAGGAACCCCAGGGGTTTCCTAACAACCAAGTCCCGATTGAAGGCAACCGTCCACCCAGAGAGGATATACAGCCTCCGCTACAGGCTAGAGATCCAAGGGCCAGCGCCTGCGGGCAAAAGGGGCTCCTACGGCACCTATACGCCGGGGAGCGGACTACCAGTGGGCAACCACAGGAGTCAAGAACATTCTCAAACGTGCAGGGAAAGACAGCCACCATCAGCCGTCCAGGGAGAGCACAACAACAACACTGCAGTCGGCTGCGGGACCCGTCCATCCGGCCGTTTTGGTTTACCTACGACTCTGTCAGTGATTGTCTGAGTGAGTACACCAGTGCCGTCCGGCACCGCGCCGCGCAGTCCCTGCACCCCAGCCATCCGGCCTCCCCGTTACACCATCGGGCCCCGGGATCACCAACCCCTGCCCACGGAGGGGACAACATGTCAGCTGCACCCTACCATCTCTCCCGGGATCCCCGTTACCAGCAGCGGTGGTGCCATTATCACCGCGACCCGTGGGTGGCGTCACGAACAATCTCCCTAAACATACCATCCCTATTTCACTCACGGGTGAGGAGCGCTGCTCGAGTCCCCGGGTCCGGTCCACAGCTCGAGCCACCGAGCAGCAGCAGCAGAAGCCTCGGACCCGAGCGTGGCGAGCGCGTCCCCTCCGCCCGCGACAGCTGCTTTACCCCACTCCATCCAACACTTTACATGGTGAGTTTAGGATTGCATATAAGTGCTCAGTCATAGAAACCCATGCCATGAAGCTCACAGTGCGCAATTTTTATGCTGGTGTTATTGCCAGAGGAGGTTTGGACACAACAATTATGGAGTCAGCAGAGCTTTGGCGACTTATGTACACTGTTCTCATGACTCAATGAACCCGCTCTGCGATTTTACATGGTTTTAACTTTGTGGCTAATTTGCTGTGGCTTCTAAACACTTCCACTCCTCAATAATATCCCTTCGTTGGAAAATTTTCAAGGGAAGAAATAAAATGACCTGACTTGTTACACCGGTGATGTCCAATTACAGGACTATGGTGGTATCAGTGAGATCTTTAGGGGGACACATTCTTTCACAAATGTTAGTAAATGCAGATAGCCTGGCGAGGGGCTGGATGCTATACACCTATGGTAACAGGACTGAAATAAAAAAAAAATGAATTCAATTATTAAGATGTGTGTCCATTTAACCTGTGTGAATTGGTCTCTTACACTTCAGACCGATCACATAGTGCCAAGTATAAATGATTAAAATAATTTTTCTCGTAATGTAATAGTAATGGCTATTCCTTGAGATAGGAAAAATCAATCTTTGATCAGTAAGGGTCCGACTCCCGCCATCCCTGCCGATCAATTGAATGAAAAGGCCATGGCTGTCAAGTGAACTTCCTTCCTCATTTACCAAGACTGAGTGCTGAACAGCTTTGGTTTGTGCCTGGCACTGTAGCCCCATTTTCCATAAATGCAGTACCATATATGCTAAAAACCACATTAATTGAGGCCTGTCACACCCAAAGTATTGCAAACAATAACTGGCTCTAAAATAGGTATACATATACAGAGCTGGCCAAAAGTATTGGCACCCCTGCAATTCTGTCAGATAATACTCAGTTTCTTCCTGAAAATGATTGCAATCACAAATTCTTTGGTATTATTATCTTCATTTTTTTTGCTTGCAATGAAAAAACACAAAAGAGAATGAAACAAAAATCAAATCATAGATCATTTCACACAAAACTCCAAAAATGGGCCAGACAAAAGTATTGGCACCCTTAGCTTAATACTTGGTTGCACAACATTTAGCCATAATAACTGCGAACAACCGCTTCCGGTAACCATCAATGAGTTTCTTACAATGCTCTGCAGGAATTTTAGACCATTCTTCTTTGGCAAACTGCTCCAGGTCCCTGAGATTTGAAGGGGGCCTTCTCCAAACTGCCATTTTGAGATCTCTCCACAGGTGTTCTATGGGATTCAGGTCTGGACTCATTGCTGGCCACTTTAATAGTCTCCAGTGCTTTAAATCAAACCATTTTCTAGTGCTTTTTGAAGTGTGTTTTGGGTCATTGTCCTGCTGGAAGACCCATGACCTCTGAGGGAGACCCAGCTTTCTCACACTGGGCCCTACATTATGCTGCAAAATTTGTTGGTAGTCTTCATACTTCATAATGCCATGCACACGGTCAAGCAGTCCAGTGCCAGAGGCAGCAAAGCAACCCCAAAACATCAGGGAACCTCCGCCATGTTTGACTGTAGGGACTGTGTTCTTTTCTTTGAATGCCTTTTTTTTTTCCCTGTAAACTCTCTGTTGATGGCTTTTCCCAAAAAGCTCTACTTTTGTCTCATCTGACCAGAAAACATTCTTCCAAAACGTTTTAGGCTTTCTCAGGTAAGTTTTGGCAAACTCCAGCCTGGCTTTTTAATGTCTCGGGGTAAGAAGTGGGGTCTTCCTGGGTATCCTACCATACAGTCCCTTTTCATTCAGATGCCGACGGATAGTACGGGTTGACACTGTTGTACCCTCGGACTGCAGGGCAGCTTGAACTTGCTTGGATGTTAGTCGAGGTTCTTTATCCACCATCCGCACAATCTTGCGTTGAGATCTCTCATCATTTTTTCTTTCCTTCCACATCTAGGGAGGTTAGCCACAGTGCCATGGGCTTTAAACCTCTTGATGACACTGCGCACCGTAGACACAGGAACTTTCAGGTCTTTGGAGATGGACTTGTAGCCTTGAGATTGCTCATCCTTCCTCACAATTTGGATTCTCAAGTCCTCAGACAGTTCTTTGGTCTTCTTTCTTTTCTCCATGCTCAATGTGGTACACACAAGGACACAGGACAGAGGTTGAGTCAACTTTAATCCATGTCAACTGGCTGCAAGTGTGATTTAGTTATTGCCAACACCTGCTAGGTGCCACAGGTAAGTTACAGGTGCTGTTAATTACACAAATTACAGAAGCATCACATGATTTTTCAAACAGTGCCAATACTTTTTTCCCCCCCTTTTTTTGTGTTTGGTGTGGAATTATATCCATTTTGGCTTTATGACAATTTTTATTATTTTTTTTTCATTGAAGACAAATTAAATGAAGATAATAATAACAAAGAATTTGTGATTGCAATCATTTTCTAGAAGAAACTGAGTATTATCTGACAGAATTGCAGGGGTGCCAATACTTTTGGCCAGCACTGTATAATCAATGAGAATGGAGATTAACAACAACAAACCATACCAAATGATAGGTACTCAAGTACAAATGGAGGAGATCAGATGCTGGGATGGAAAAACTCAACAGTTTTACCAAGTGCAGCTTTGTCAGGGGTCTTGTATGATGTTAAACACCCAGATGTAATGAGACACTAACCACTAGGAGTCGCTAGATACACTAGTGGAGGAGATCTGCGGGGTAGTCAAACAATCCAGGTATCAGTAGCCAGGACATCATGTCTGTAAAAGAGGGAGAGAGAGAAGCCGAGGTCAATGTGCGAGCCGAGGGTCTGTTAATCAGGAAGTCATGTGAAGTACCAGGAAGAGAGTGGAGCTGGGGTCGGGGTACGAGCCAAGGACAATAGCCAAAAAACACGTTGGGTACATGAAAGAGAGTGGAGCCAGGGTCAAGAAACAATCTGAAGGTCAGGGAGGCAAGGAGTCAAGTCAGAGTAGGGAAGGAGAGGAGATGGGGTACGAGGAACTAGGAGCGGGACAAGATTGAATCAGTCACTTAAGGGAACCAGAAATGTACACTGCTAAACAGGAACTATCACTAGCGGCATTCCGTGTGAAATAGCTCCCAGATAAAGAAAAGCAATAACCCGGAACAAGGCTCCAAAGAAAAGGCCCCTCCCATACCACACAGGACTTAAGGGTGCTTTACACGCTGCGACATCGCTACCGATTGCTAGCGATGTCGAGCGCAATAGCACCCGCCCCCGTCGCTCGTGCGACATTTGGTGATCGCTGCCGTAGCGAGCATTATCGCTACGGAAGCGTCACACGCACATACCTTGTCAGCGACGTCGCTGTGACCGCCAAACAATCCCTCCCTCAAGGGGGAGAGGCGTTCAGCGTCATAGCGATGTCACTGCGGCGTCACTAAGCGGCCGGCCAATAGAAGCGGAGGGGCAAGATGAGCGGGACGTAACATCCCGCCCACCTCCTTCCTTCCGCATTGCCGGTGGACGCAGGTAAGGAGATGTTCGTCGCTCCTGCGGTGTCACACACAGCGATGTGTGGTGCTGCAGGAACGACGAACAACATCGTACCTGAGGCCGCAGCGATATTAAGGAAAGGAGCGACGTGTCAACGAGCAACGATTTTGAACGATTTTTCGATCGTTGATCGTCGCTCCTTGGTGTCACACGCTGTGATGTCGCTACCGGCACCGGATGTGCATCACTAACGACGTGACCCCCACGATATATCGGTAACGATGTCGCAGCGTGTAAAGCACCCTTTAGACCAGGAACAACGAGTTCACCATAGCAACATATGAGGCTCAGTATATGCTCTACAGGAGAGCAGAGCACCACTAATCAGAATCATGACATTTTGCATATAATTTTTGTGATGCCTGTGTTCATTTTTCTCCTGCATATAATTTTATGTGGGTCTCGTCCTCATTTTTTCTCTTGCGTATCTGCAGTACCAAGCACTGCTAAAATCTAGCACCGTTCCTGTAAAAACAATAAGTGGAATGTAGCATTCACCACCACTCCCATAGATCAAATGTTGGTGATCAGATGTTGATATACTAGAAACCCCCTAAAAAAGTTGGTGCCATTGTATTAAATCATATCTGTAAATGTAACCAATATTAATTACCTATGTAGATTTTTTCTCTTCCAGTACATTTTAATGCCCACCAATAATCTACCCAACAACATCCACCAATCTCCAGAAATGGTCACTTTGAAGCACGTTTACATTAGACTTTCACATTTTGGGATCCACTTCACGGAACAATTCTGCAAAATGCAAGATAGTTCCAGAATTAGGAACAAATGAAGAAGAAAAGAAAGTGAGGAGGGGTATGCAGCTGCAGTTTCTCCAAGAAATTGTGCATTTACCAAAACCAGTACCAAAAATATACAGGTGACAGAAAACATTCTTAGCCCAGCTACATCTAATATAAAGCTACATTTGTTAAGGAGGATTTTTAAGAAATAAACGCAATACTTGATGTTATTTTTGTCCTATTACCAGACTTATTGTCTGCAGTGAGTCTGGTCTAGGTATTGGTGGCTATGAATAACTCCGCTCATGGGGGTCCTGCTTGTTCTCATCCTCTACTGCTGTGGTTAGGAGCCAATCAGCAGATATGCTTCTTGTATTTCATCTCCATTCGACACCCTGTGTTATTGCCCGTTCTTCATGCCGCCTTGGTCACGGGATAAAGTTATGGCCATATGCAAACCACAAAAAGGGAATATCTGAAAATCATAAAGCATCAAAGTATGCATCAGAAACATGATCTCCCGTGAGAGAAAAGAAAGAATTTGTTCTGCTGTCTGTTAACTGCATCGTACAGAAGGTGCGGAGTAGACTTTAACCCCTGCATGCCCAAAGCATACCGATATCAAATAGAAAACTGTTTGGTCTTTATTATCTTTACTGTTGCTGATAAAATCAAAAGGGAACCAACCGGCAGGCTTTTGAACTATAAACTGGAGACAGCACCATTATGGCGCTAGGATGCTGATTAAAATCCAAGGCTTGATTGCAAAAAAATCTTTGTTCAAAGCTTCAGAGATTATGTCAATGGTATGTAGCGCCCAGAGAAAGGGGGTACTCGGTCCCGGGCGGTAACAAATGGGAATGTCACTCTGGTGGCCGTTGCCCGGTCCCGTGCTCTGGGCCCCTTTTGTTAATGGTGTGTATTTACAAGGGAGATAAGAGTTTTTGTCATGTGATGCCACCTGCGGGTTGTGGTTAAGGATGGAGAACTGCCGCTGCTCAATCTGGGTACTCCCAGGGATGGAGGTAGTGGCAGTGTCGCGGGCGGAGGAGGGGACGCCGCGCTCTCCCTACTGCTCGGGTCCGGCTGCCGCTGTGGCTGCTGTGGCCTGCTGCTGACGCTGCTCGGTGGCTCGAGCGATGGGCCAGATCCCGGGGACTCGAGCGGCGCTCCTCGCCCGTGAGTGAAAGGGGGTTTGGGTGTGGGGATAGTTTATTGTCCGTGACGCCACCCACGGTTGTGGTGATTAGGTGTACACCACCGCTGCTCTGGCTGGGGATCCCGGGAGTGATGGTATGGAGCAGCCAGTTGTTGTGTTGCCCCTCCGTGGGTAGGGGTTGGTGATCCCGGGGCCCAGTGATGGGGTTGGATGGTGGACAGGCGGGTATGGGGCCTGTGGAGGTGCAGGGGCGCAGAGGCAGCGCTGTGCCTCACGGCACGGAGGTACTCACTCAGCCAGTAAACACGACACAGTTCTCGGTAAACAAACGGCTGGTTGGACGGGTCCCTCAGACGGTTGCGCTGCTGATATCCCCTGCAGTTGACGGTGACGGTCTCTTCCCTGCACCTATGTGTTGTTGTTTGGTAGCGATGGGTTCCCACCGGTAACCCGCTCCCCAGCTTAGAGATGAGCCGGAGGAGCTCCACTCTTGCCCGCAGGCGCTGGCCCTGGGAAACTGGTGCCTTGGCGGTGGCGGTGTCTCCCCTTAACGGTCGGTCTGTTGCCTTCAAACGGGACTTGGTTGTTGGGAGACAGTCGTCCCCTTCACTGACGGATTTGGCAAATTCGGCGACTCCTAGCTTTGCCGGGATCCGAAAGGCCCCTGCCCTGGTGCTCACTAATCTTCGTATACCTCTCCGGTGCCGCCGGGTCACCACCCGTCCACGGTCCTTTCGGCAACCTCCAATCAGTCTCGCCTGCAGACGGTCACCGCCGTCTGCCAACCTTGCTGTCTCAGTCCGGGGCACACACCCGGACTAACTTCAGGCTTCTTTCTGTCCCTTTCTCTGTTGCTTTTCCTTTAGCTCCTGTACCACTTCCTCTCACTTTGAACTTCCACTTCTATCTTTACTCCTTCACTTCCCTAGCTTCACTCTACTCTAGCCCTCAGCTAGACTTCGACTCCTCTCACTTCCTCCTCCAAACTCTATCTGCCTGGTTCCTCCCGCCTCCAGGGTTGTGAACTCCTTGGTGGGTGGAGCCAACCGCCTGGCCCACCCCCTGGTGTGGACACCAGCCCCTGGAGGAAGGCAACAAGGATTTGTGTTTTGACCTAGTGTGTACCTGCAGGGAATGTGGGGTGCGTGTGGTGTTGTGACCTGTGACCCCTGGCTTGCCCAGGGCGTCACATTCCCCCTTAGCAAAACACAGACCGTCCTCGGGCTGCCCGTCCAACACCGGTTTTATTTTCCTTTTTGTTTTCTGTAAAGATAAGAAAAACGGTAACATATTTACAGTTTATGGCATCATCCCACATCGGGAGGTTCAGTGCTTAAACGTTGCAAACATTAAAACGGTTAACGGTTACGGTCTCCGCTCTCTCCCACCCAAGTAACCTGGCCCTGATGCTGCCCCTAAAACCCAGGCAGCACCCCTTGACCCTAGTCCAGCACAAGTTACCCGAGCGGGATCTGTCCTTCCCCTCCAGAGGGTAGCCACCGGTTCCTGTGGTGGCTGGGCCCCAGCCTGCTCTGCTGTGGGCCCTCCCTCCAACCTGCCTCTCCGGAGGCAGTAATTGCGGAAACGGTAACGGTAACACAACTTATTTACAAGCCACTAACGTCTGTGGTTGCCCTGCAAGTTCACGGGCTTGTCCATAAGGAGTCCCTTATGCAACCTTTTGAATGGTCTCCACGGGGACAACGGTGCCGGCAACGGCCGGTTTCCAAATCACGGTAGAATCAGGTGACTGTTCGGTTATCATCTTATCATTTTCTTCACAAAAACTTCAAACAAAACTCAGTGGTGGTCCCAACGGGGACTGGACAACGGTGCTCCGCTGCCATTACTCAGATTCTTCTGCTGAGGCGGACCCATCCTCTGCCACCAGCATATCAAACATGCACTGACATGCCTGCTGTGACAGGGGTACCCGGTACCCATTTCCACCGGTACGCGGGGTATGGAAAACCACGGGGTCTCCCACATAGCGGGAACGCTCACTCGCCTCTTCAAACTCAACAGCGGACCCGGGGCTGGGGCCGGAGTCATCATCTCTTGTTCCTGCGCCAGGCGGGTTACCGCCAGCTGCCGCAGCCTCCTGGCCTCCAGCATCCAGCACATCAGAGCCCTCTGCAGCAGCACGGGGCAGCAGGTCAGGCGAGTTTACACTGAGGCGCCCCAGCAGTAACGGCAAGGATGATGCATAGGTCGAGACTAGGCCGGGCCCCTCAGCCGCAGCGGCCGGTCCTGGTAGGACATAGGGACGTGGGTCACCAGTCGGTTCTGCTACATCTGTTCCCCCTCCGCACATCGGGGCAGTTACAATCAGCATCTCCACCTCGTTGGTCCACTGCTCCATCATCCTGAAGATCTGATCCTGCTGACGCTGGTGGAATTGAATCACCCGGGCTTTCATCCAGGCCACGGTCCCGGGCTCGGGGTCTGGCACAATCACTGCCGGAACTTCTGACACCATGCTGTTAAGGGGCCGCGGTCCTAGCGGTTCCCCCTGGTGCACTTCAGGGACGTCCTGGACGTCTGCAGCCGGCTCGCCCGCCGAGGCGGCTTGGCCGGGTATCGCTACCAGGTGAACAGGTAGCGGGCCTAATGGCGGGGCGGCAGCAGCTATCACGGGTAGCGGGAAGAGAGGCAGGGTGAGCGGAAGCCGGCCGGGCCCCTCAGCTCCAATGGCCGATCCCTCAGGAATACAGGGGCGTGGGTCGCTTACCCGCTCCCCCAAATCCTCTTCTACCTCGCGTCTCCACATAGCAGCCACCACGTCCGCCATGTCGGTCTCCCACTCCTCCAGGAGGAGTTGCATATGGGCCTGCAGACGATTACTCAGCGGGACGGTCCGGTCCCTCAACCACGTCGCCGTGCCGGACGCGGGGGTCTCGCTGTTATTGATTGGAGCGGACATCTCGGCAGTCGTGCTTTCCAGGAACTAGCAACAAGATGGCCACAGGGTTCTGGCGTCCCTGCCTTTAAAGCCACCTCACATGCAGCCAGCCGCCATCGCGTCCCCCTTAGCTTCTTTCCGGCCCCTCCTCTATTGGGGCGGGGTCCACGGTCCTTTCGGCAACGTCCAATCAGTCTCGCCTGCAGACGGTCACCGCCGTCTGCCAACCTTGCTGTCTCAGTCCGGGGCACACACCCGGACTAACTTCAGGCTTCTTTCTGTCACTTTCTCTGTTGCTTTTCCTTTAGCTCCTCTACCACTTCCTCTCACTTTGAACTTCCACTTCTATCTTTACTCCTTCACTTCCCTAGCTTCACTCTACTCTAGCCCTCAGCTAGACTTCGACTCCTCTCACTTCCTCCTCCAAACTCTATTCCTCCCGCCTCCAGGGCTGTGAACTCCTTGGTGGGTGGAGCCAACCGCCTGGCCCACCCCCTGGTGTGGACACCAGCCCCTGGAGGAAGGCAACAAGGATTTGTGTTTTGACCTAGTGTGTACCTGCAGGGAATGTGGGGTGCGTGTGGTGTTGTGACCTGTGACCCCTGGCTTGCCCAGGGCGTCACAGCAGCTGTGAGGGTAGGCCCTCTGCAGGTATGGCTGTGCCTGGGAGATGTAATGGGGCAGTAATGGAGACTACGCCAGGTTGTCTTTAAAAGTCTCTACTCACTGTGGACCCAGGGGTTTTGGTTCAGGTCCCAGGAGGACCAGTGCCAATGTAGTGACCCAGGTTGCTCTGCCCCTGGCACTCTCTGTAGATTGAGTCCCCATAGCGTGGATCGTTTGGGAACCCCGACTGTCCCTTTTGGGGTACAGTCTCCTTCTCCGTAAGGTGGGCAGTGCGGACCCTGTGGGGAGGTAAGTGTTCGAACCCCAATCCTAGTTTAGTGCTGATGCCCCCGGATTATTTGCTTCAGTGAAGACCGTGGAGGTGTCCTCACCGGGCAGGTATTTGCCAAACAGTCTAAAACTTGTGTGGCGCCCCTGAGGCTTCCGTCGCCACAGGTCATTGCACCCCATCCAGCGGTGTGATGCCCCATTCTGGGAGAGGAAGAGAGTGAACTCCGGTCCCCTGGTAAATCCACACTACACCCATTGTTAGGTACATACTGGGACCAGGGAAAGTGGCAGGCAACCCTCCCATGCTGCATGCTGAGAGGGGCCGTAAGACCCATCCCTGCTCCCATAGGGTGGTAGCTTAGCAACTGGGGAGGTGGGAGGAGCCATCTGAGAGCAGACACAGAGAGGAAGGTCAAGTTTAGTCAGTCTACCTCAGGGAGTGAGAGAGTGAGCATGTAGTTGGAGGAGAAGAACGAGAGAAAGGAGGGAGGAGGAGGCCTGCTGGAGGCAGGCAAGTAGGAGAAAAGAAAGAAAGAAAGAAGGAAAGAAAGCTCCAAGTCAGACAGGAGCAGAGAACCAGAAGGAGACGCTTCCTGGTGAAGACCCTAGGACCCAGAGGTCCTGGTGACACCACGTAGGAGACAGAAGGAGTCGCAGGGCCACGGGTAGTCCTAGAGGTACCACGGGCAGTCCTAGAGGTACCACGGAGAGGTCCTAGAGGCGCCACGGGTAGTTGTAGGCTACGGTGGCCTGTTCCACAGTAACATCGGTGGAGGGATCAAGCTGCGACAGGGGACGGTCCCTAGAGACTGGAGGAGTGCAAAGATCATCTCCAAACAGTAAAAACCGAGGCCCAGGGACGTTGTAAGCTCCCAGGGCCAGAACCCATAGCAGACTTCCAGAAAAGGGGTAATCAGCCGACAGGTGACCCCCCAGCCTGGAGGCTGTAGTGGAGGCCAAGCCAGGTTCATCCTAACAAAGGCAAGGCTAAGGAAGACAGCAGAAGAAAGAGACACTAAGAGAAGGGCACCGGCTTTTACTCTCTGAATCACCCAGAAACGGCGGAGGTCCCTGACGGTGGTCCCAGCAGTCCAAGGGTTCCTGCCGGCCTTGATAAGAACTGTGAGTAAAGAACTTGAACTGCACCCTTGGAGTGGTCTCTGTTATTACAGCTGCATAGACATTCACAAGCACCAACTGTGCCCCGGGCATTGCTCCACCTGTGGGGAGCAGTACCACCATTGCTGCCATAACATCATCCCGGAGGCCTCACATAGCAGCGGCGGCCTAATAGCCGCAGACCACAGGTGGCGTCACGAACACAAACTTTATTCACCTAGCCACATATTCTACTGACACCCACCAGGGCTCTCGGAGCCGGGCCCAGCCACCACTGACTACCTCCGGACTAGTCCGGCCCGGCACCGGGTGTCCCATAGCCCTGGGGTGGGCGAGTCAACTTTGGCGTCACGAACAGGATTTCGTGCCCGGTTCCACCGGGTACTGTGCGCCTGAAGAATTGTGAAATAGCCGTGTTTTACTGTGAGAAACTGCCGCCATTGAAGACACTGAGCGCGGGAAGAAGGGGGGCGTGCAAGAAGAAAGGGCGCGAAGAGAAGCCCCGCCCCCTTGTCCAAGAAAAGAGCGCGAAGCGGTGCCCGCCAGAGAAGGCGGAAGAAGAAGAAATGGCGACCAGATAAGCTGGCCGGCTGGCAGAGAGAGTCTGAATGCCAGACCAGCAGATAAAGAAAATGTACCTTATCGCAAACGGAGTGATGCCGGTCGTGATGGGCTGGGCGCCAGTCTGGCGCCAGATGCTAGTGCAGCCTCCGGCCCCGCCTCCGAGAAGGGAAAGGGAGCAGCCGAGTGGCGTGGTCGAGCACCCGAGCAGTGTCCCAGGCAGCATTCCCCAGGTCGGAAGCATGGCGGAGGAGCTGCAGCAAGGTGCACCAGGGACCGGAAGAGTGGATCCCGAGCTGGACCTGCTGAGAGAAGAAATGCGAGTCCTGGCCCGGAGGCTGAGTAGTGTGGAAGTGGAGGCGGACCGGCAGAAAGAAACGCCGAGGGTGCCGGAGGATCTGGAGCGGTGGATGGATGCCGCGGAGCACAAGCAGGGTGAGCAACCAGAAACCCCGTCCAGTCCGGACCCAGGGCCCCGCCACGCGCCCCCGCTTAGCCCCTTCACTGACCCCCTGGCCTTCCCGGCCTACCCCGCGGACGCCCGGTGGGGCACCGGAGGCCTGCCTGAGACCCCCGCAGACGGAGCCTGGGGTGGGGTGAACCCTGAACAACTAGCGGGCCCCCTGCCGAGTCCCCCTGTGAGCCTCCTGGGAATGGCATCCCCGGGAGTGAATTGGGACGCAGCGCCCATTGAAAGCAGGGGACTGCAGCGGCCGCTGCTCCCCAAGGAAACTCCCCTGGCCAGCGAGCTGACGTGCCGGAGGCTGGTAGTAGAGTACCAGAGGGAGCGGGAACTCCGGGAGGAGAAACGGAGGGCCCGAGAAGCCGCTAATCTGGCCTCCAAGGAAGAGGTCAGGAAGGCCCTGAAGGGATCCGAGGGCCCAGTGCGACGGGGCCTAGTAGTGGACTTCAGACAAGCTGGTGGCTGGGGCTTCATAAGGGAGCCCGGTCTGGGCAAGGACGTGTTTGTGGCCCGAAGAGACATCGAGGAGCACCTGCCCAGAGGCCACCCAGGGCGCGATGCCGAGCCGGGTGATGTGGTGGAGTATACACGGCTGATGGGGGACCGTGGATGGTACGCGCTGCATGTACATATCCTGCGGGAAGAAGCGGCCCCAGAAGAGCCAGAGTGGCGCCGCACAGTGCAAGAGCGCAGCATCTCCCCTAGCAGCAGCACCACCTCAAGGCAGACCCAGGCCACAGAACTGAGCATAGGTCCTGCGACAGCCACTCAGGAGACGAAGACCAGGATCTCCATGGCGTGTGTGATGCAGGGAGCCCGGCCAAAGCAGGGCCCTAGAGACCACAGCAACAGCCCCCTGCAGACAAGCAGCCCTCTGCAGCAGCGCTGTGCAACACCTGCAAGCAGTCCCACTCCAATCCAGGCTGCAGAACAGCGCAGAAGGTCGGGGACCAGCGCCTAGGGGACCCAGACGATGATATCGTCGGCGTACCTGCTGCCAGGAGCAATGCCGGAGTGGGACCCTCGCATCTACCCTCATGAGTGAAGATGAAGAGATGCTGAACTGTACATAGCCCCTGTCTGCCCCTCATTCTTTTTGAAGAAGTCCCTTGTGTTTTGCCCCTCATTCTTTTCGAAGATGACACCCTTTCCTGCTGTACTGCCCCTCATGCTTTTTGAAGACGTCACCCCCCATGTTTATGTGTTACCGGGCCACTGAACTGGAATGTGGGCCCCGGTGGATGTGTATGTGTCTGATGTAACCAGGCCATTGGACTTAATGGCTGGTTGATTATGTCATTTTGTTGTTTGAAAGGAAACGAACTGCCGGGCTACTGGACTTGTTGTAGCCGAAAATGTATATAGTTGCACCCGTTGTGCCCCCTACCAGAATTATGGGGGAAGTGCCCAAACTGTGCAATGAACTGAAAGTGCACACATAGTTTCTTTATAAGAAGTTTGCAACGTTTAAGTACCTATACCTCCCATAAAGGGAAGAAATGTTTTATTGTTCTATGTTATTGCATACCAAAAATGTTTTGCAGTTCTCCACATGTTTTTGTTGTTTTTCAGCCCGAGGACGTGCTGGGATTTGCTGTGGGGAGTGTGGCGCCCCTGAGGCTTCCGTCGCCACAGGTCATTGCACCCCATCCAGCGGTGTGATGCCCCATTCTGGGAGAGGAAGAGAGTGAACTCCGGTCCCCTGGTAAATCCACACTACACCCATTGTTAGGTACATACTGGGACCAGGGAAAGTGGCAGGCAACCCTCCCATGCTGCATGCTGAGAGGGGCCGTAAGACCCATACCTGCTCCCATAGGGTGGTAGCTTAGCAACTGGGGAGGTGGGAGGAGCCATCTGAGAGCAGACACAGAGAGGAAGGTCAAGTTTAGTCAGTCTACCTCAGGGAGTGAGAGAGTGAGCATGTAGTTGGAGGAGAAGAACGAGAGAAAGGAGGGAGGAGGAGGCCTGCTGGAGGCAGGCAAGGAGGAGAAAAGAAAGAAAGAAAGAAGGAAAGAAAGCTCCAAGTCAGACAGGAGCAGAGAACCAGAAGGAGACGCTTCCTGGTGAAGACCCTAGGACCCAGAGGTCCAGGTGACACCACGTAGGAGACAGAAGGAGTCGCAGGGCCACGGGTAGTCCTAGAGGTACCACGGGCAGTCCTAGAGGTACCACGGAGAGGTCCTAGAGGCGCCACGGGTAGTTGTAGGCTACGGTGGCCTGTTCCACAGTAACATCGGTGGAGGGATCAAGCTGCGACAGGGGACGGTCCCTAGAGACTGGAGGAGTGCAAAGATCATCTCCAAACAGTAAAAACCGAGGCCCAGGGACGTTGTAAGCTCCCAGGGCCAGAACCCATAGCAGACTTCCAGAAAAGGGGTAATCAGCCGACAGGTGACCCCCCAGCCTGGAGGCTGTAGTGGAGGCCAAGCCAGGTTCATCCTAACAAAGGAAAGGCTAAGGAAGACAGCAGAAGAAAGAGACACTAAGAGAAGGGCACCGGCTTTTACTCTCTGAATCACCCAGAAACGGCGGAGGTCCCTGACGGTGGTCCCAGCAGTCCAAGGGTTCCTGCCGGCCTTGATAAGAACTGTGAGTAAAGAACTTGAACTGCACCCTTGGAGTGGTCTCTGTTATTACAGCTGCATAGACATTCACAAGCACCAACTGTGCCCCGGGCATTGCTCCACCTGTGGGGAGCAGTACCACCATTGCTGCCATAACATCATCCCGGAGGCCTCACATAGCAGCGGCGGCCTAATAGCCGCAGACCACAGGTGGCGTCACGAACACAAACTTTATTCACCTAGCCACATATTTTACTGACACCCACCAGGGCCACGGAGCCGGGCCCAGCCACCACTGACTACCACCGGACTAGTCCGGCCCGGCACCGGGTGTCCCACAGCCCTGGGGTGGGCGAGTCACTTGCGCTTGACCTAGGGCCCTGTGGCCCATTTGTGCTCCAGTCTTGGTACCCATCGGCGGGATCTTGGTACCCATCTTGGCGACCTCTCTCCTGTGCCCCCGAGGTCACCGTTACACAGACCCAGCTCAGGCACATCCGCACACCTCTCTGTGCGCTACCGACTCGCAACTGATTACAGACTGACTGCTGACCCCTCCCACCAGGCTCATTATACCCAGGGACTCGTTCACATGGCGACCATCCCCTGACATGGTTAACCTTCTATGCCCAGTGTGGAGAGGAGAACTAGGATTTAGATGTGTTTTGGTGGAATCGGCACTGGTACTCCAGGTCCCAGGGGGTAGGTCCTGCATCCCCAAGCGGATGCAGTTCCCTGTAGTGCCCTGAGGGTCTCAGGGGCGCTACAGGTGCAGTGGCTTTAGCATCAGGGCGGGACTTTGTGGGTTGGGTCCTCTGTGATAATTCCTCCTCCTGCCTTACCATGAAGTCGGGAGGACAACAGCGCACTGATAACAGAAGTGGAGCAGACTCACTAGCGCATGCGCAGTAGATTCAATGGCGGTGAATGAATGCAGGCTGAAGAACACTCTACTGCGCACGCGTGGTATTTGACAGCTGTGACGATAATGCTGAGAGGAGGTGACAAGAAAAATAATGAAGAAGGGAGGAGGGGATTTCTTACAGGGAAGCAACCGCCCAGTAGCCGAAGCACAACGCCCAGTAGCCTGGTAGGCTAATTTGCATATAGCGATTTAAAGTAATATTTGTGGAAATAGGCATCTACAGTACTATAAGGCATACAGGTAAGATTAGTTTCACCATCCTATTACCTGTATGCCCATAGTGGTGAGAGACCCCAGAGACCATTCACTTGGTACTTCCCCGTATCTAGCGTGACAGTGACACAGAGTGACTGCAAACTTGAGGATTTAGACTGGATAACCCCCTTTATGTTAAAACTTGCAGCAGAAAGACCCACAAACAAGCAACAACCCTTTAAGGCAAAGAAGTGTGATATTCTGTAATGGCCAAGTCAATCAGGAGATCTCAACCTCATCGAATTTCATTTCACATTCTTAGGCTATGTGCCCACGGGGACAGTGTCCTGCGGTTATATCCGCAGGACATTCCGCAGGTGCTCACAGAAAACTGCAGCAAAACTTCTGTCTGTTTCCATGCTGCGGATGTATTTCAGAATGTCCTGCGGATATGGTGCGGGCATTCTGCATTGAGGATACAGTACCATGGCTTCGACACTGCATCCTCAATGCAGAACAAGTGCTGCAGTGATCGGGTGTTCATACTTACCTCCATCATGCAGCACCTCGCTTTCCGGCGGCCAGGTCACTCTGTCAGCATCTGGTGCACTGTGCTGGAGAAGGTGGGCGGGCCTGCACTAGCTCCGGCTGTCACATGACCGGAGCTCGTGCAGGCCCCGCCCACCTTTTCCTTCCTGTACCTGGATCGACCGCGCTCCTGTGCACCGGACGGAGAAAGTGACATCGTTGTCTTCTATCAAGGCAGGTAAGTATATGGGACCCTGCGGAGAAGTCCGCAGGAATAATTGACATGCTGCTGATTTTTCCGCAGGGAAATACGCATTATTTCCGCTGCGGAAAAAAATGCAGCGTGGGCACAGCAGTTCCCAAATGCCATAGAAATGGCTGGGGAGTAGCTGTGCTGCAGATTTTTGAAAAATCTGCGGAATTTCCGCGAAAAAACCACGGCAAATTCCGCGCATTTTCCGCAGCGTGGGCACATAGCCTTAAAGTGAACCTGTCAGGTGCAATATGCACCCAGAACCACGAGCAGCTCTGGGTGCATATTGCTAATCCCTCCCATACTGTCCCTGTACTAGTATCATAGATTAAGGGATCTTTAAAAAAAGTATTTCTAAAGATCTTTTCTGATATGCTAATGAGGCCAGGGACTAGTCTCAAAGGTGTTAGTTTCTGCTCTCATTCCGCCCTCTTAGCATGTTAGTACGCCCACAGGGGCAAGCTAACATGTTATTCAATGCAGCATCACCAGCGGTGATGCATCTACCTGTGTCCTCTGTCACCGCTGATCTGAAGTCCCGTCACTTACGGTCATGGGTAGCATGAAGCAGGGTGTACGCGGTCTAGTGCGCATGACCGGATGTGTCGGGACTTCGGATCAGCAGTGACAGCTGACACAGGTATACGCATCACCGCTGAAGACGCTGTATTTAATAGCATGTTAGTGTAGTGCCCCTGAAGCCATAAATAAGCTACAAGGTTCTGCATCCTCACCAGGATGCAGGGCCTACCCCCTAGGGTCCCTGAAGACCAGTGGCGGTCACACACAAACACTCCAGGTAATCCCAGTTTTCCCCAACAATCCCCAATACAATGTTACAAAGCTAGGGTCGAACCAATGGATGGCCGCCTATAGGTGGAGCCAGTCCAAGCCACTAGTTGACCAGGTGGGAGGGGCAGACAGTGGACAGTCAGTCAGTCAGTAGTCGGAGGAGAGTGAAGGTGGACGTGAGGTGACACACTGACTAGGAGTGGACAGTAACCTGGTGCCCAGGAGGGTAGTTGCCAGTGGAGTATGGTGGAGTACTCCCGGAACTACGCACCAACGGGGTACAGGACCCTAGGTCAGGCATAAAGCTCCAGGCAGGCCTGATAACACCTCCACAGCGAGGGGACCATCAAGGACCTCGCTGACCCTAAAAATCCGAGACTCAGTAGCAAAGAGAGAGACGGGTACAGGACCAGAGATTCCAACCCCACAGGGTTCACACTACCATCATATGGACAGCAGTGGAAAACCACCGGACAGGGACCCACCAGTTGCTCTACGCCACGGGGACCCACCAACCAGAGACAGGTACAGGGGGAGAAGGTACCAGATTACTACACTGGCACTGGGACAAAGGGGACCTGAAGGTGAAACCAGCCGGCCTCGGGTGACCAGTCACCACCAGAAAGTGAGTAAAGAACCAGTTACACTGAACCCCTTGTGTGGACTACCTTCTTCCGACACCCGTCATTACACCTACCCTCTGGGGCCCGGCCCTGCTTGTGGAGGGTCTAACATCCAGGTTGCCATTAACACCAGCCCTAGTAGTGGACATTGTGCAGCAGCGGCTCCATGTACATAGCCGCAACACCAAAAGTGGCGTCATGTGTGAACACTATTCTAATTCCCTGTAAATATTCCCCTTTACAAAAAGGGCCCAGGGCACGGGCCCAGGGCACGGAACCGGGCAATGGCCACCAAAGTGACAATTCCCAGATATACACTGCCCGGGACCGAGTACTCCATATCCCTGGGCGTCACATTAGCACGCCCCTGTAGGTGTGCTGCCATGCTAAGAGGGTGGAATGAGCTCGAACATCCTTGCGACTAGTCACTGTGCTCATTAGCATATCACAAAAAATCTTCAGAAAAACTTTTTCTAAAGTCTCTTTATCAATGCTACTACGGTAGATACAGGGACAGTTAGGCAGGAATTAGCAATATGCATGTGACGCCCCTGGACTATCGAGTCGTCACAGGGTATTGCACAATCTGCCCTCCCGTGCAGTATCCACCTCCTTCATGGTTTTGGGTCCCTAACTATATGGTGTTGCCTACATCAGCTAATCAAATCCTAGATACACCCTGCACCACACCCACCAAACACACCAGTGGACGGCTTGAGTGGAATAGAGTCGCCCACCTGGGGGGTTGGGAAGGGGAGATGAGGAGTTTCAAAAGAGAGAGTAGTCTGGAAGTGAAAGGGAGAGGAGGTCGGGAGTTGGGCTCCTGGGAAACAATCTAGGTGGCAGACGGTGGTCTGGGCCTAGAGGTGACGGACCCCCGGTCGTAGGGGATCGTGGCAAGGGTCACGGATCTGTCGAGGAGGACAGCCGGCGGCCTTGCACCATCACAGAGCTGGGACCAAGGCACGACGGGGTACGTGGACCCTAGGTCAGGGAGTAGCTTCAGGCAACCCGATAATTTACCCGCGGAGAATGGATCCTTCAAGATTCGTTCCTCACCCACTCCAAAATCGGGGCACTAGCGCAACGAGGGGGATAGGACTTTCCAATCCAAAACGGTCCAGAAAATCCCAAGCGTCAGCCCTGAGAGCAAGCTCCCACACTTAGTCATAGTGGGGAGCGGGACCCAGCAAGTTTCAAACTACTGGGACCACCAAAGAAGTATACTTAGTGCCAGGAGGCAGGTCACGGATCACCAGGCAGCACCATTGGTGACAGGACCCGAACTAAGCTCCCCTCAGCAGCAGCGGTACCCAGAGACTTGTTTTACCAGTTGTCGGTGTCTGCTTAATGAACTGAGTGAGTACCAAATTGACCCCCTCCATCCCAGGGTTATCAGTGACTCGAAGGTCTCTGGACCCGGGGGTCGTGCGGCCACTCAAATGAAGGGGGTATGTACAAGGGATTTTATAGGGTTTGTGACGCCACCCGTGGTATGTGGTAATTAGGAGTACCACCGCTGCAGTTGGGAGTACCCGGGGATGATGGAATGGGGCAGCCAGGTGTTAGAACCCTCCACGGGTAGGGGGATACCCCGGGACTCAGTGAGGGGTGCCGTGGGATGCAGGGGGTCACTTTGGTACTCACTCAGTCCATTAAGCAGACACCGACAACTGGTAAATTGAGTCTCTGGATACCGCTGCCGCTGAGGGGAGCTTAGTTCGGGTCCCGTCCCCAGTGGTGCTGCCTGGTGATCCGTGACCTGCCTCCTGGCACTAAGTTTACTTCTTTGGTGGTCCCGGTAGTGTGAAACTTGCCGGGTCCCGCTCTCCACTATGGCTAAGTGTAGAATCTTGCTCTCAGAGCTCATGCTTGGATTTTTTGGACTGTTTTGGATTGGAAAGTCTTATCCCCCTTGTTGCGCTAGTGCACCAATTTTGGAGCGGGTGGGGAACGAATCTTGAAGGCTCCATTCTCCGTGGGTAAATTATCGGGTTGCCTGAAGCTACTCCCCGACCTAGGGTCCACGTACCCCATCGTGCCTTGGTCCCAGCCCGGTAATGGTGCAAGGCCACAGACTGTCCTCCTTGACAGATCCATGCCTGTTGCCACGATCCCCTGCGACCGGAGGTCCGTCACTTCTAGGCCCAGACCGCCGTCTGCCACCTAGATTGTTTCCCAGGAGCCCCGCTCTCGACCTCCTCTCCCTTTCACTTCCAGACTACTCTCTCTTTTGACACTACTCACCTCCCCTCCCCACCCCCCAGGTTGGCGACTCTATTCCACTCAGGCCGTCCACTGGTGTGTTTGGTGGGTGTGGTGCAGAGTGTATCTAGGATTTGATTAGCTGATGTAGGCAACACCATATGGTTAGGGATCCAAAACCAAGAAGGAGGTGGATACTGCACGGGAGGGCAGGTTGTGCAATACCCTGTGACGACCCGATAGTCCAGGGGCGTCACATGCACCCAGAACTGCTCGTGGTTCTGGGTGTATATTGCACCTGACAGGTTCACTTTAAGATAAAAGTTACAGCCGAAAGGCCCACAAATAAGCAACAACTGAAGTCAGCTGCAGTAAAGGCCGGCAAAGCATCGCTATGGAGGAAACCCAGCGTTTGGTGACGTCCATGGCTTCCCGACTTCATATAGTCATTGCCTGCAAAGGATTCTCTACAAAGTATCCAAAATGAACAATATTTATGGTAAAGTAAATGGCTGTATTCCTATACGTTTCACAGGATATTTTTGTTCAACACCTTTAATTAAATCTTAATGTCTATATTTCAGTTGATTTCAAATTAAAAATATTAACATGCAGATTACAAATCACGGAGATTCGGTCACTGTACAAGTATCTCTGGCCCTGACTGTATAATTTACACCCGAGAGGCATAAATTATTGTGCAAATGTATACCACTAGATACTGCAGTAAAGTACACTAGTCTTCATAAACCTGCCTGGTTATCTCTATATTTTATGTCATATATGAGTCTGATATTGTGAAAATGTTTCTACACGTTCCTGAAACCAAGCCTGACACATTTCCTGCTTCCATAAAATAACAAGCTTCAGGCATTTTGGCATTCTCCTGGTATGAAATAAAGTCAGTTGCTGTAGATTGGTTTATTCTGAAGCTGTACAAAGACTATAGACTATAGCGCTCCCTATTGTAAAATATTTTAGGGTACATTTATTCATTTTTAGATACACTTTCTTTTTTCATGATGCAGCCAACAGGCAAGTGGAGGCCAAAGCAAGATGAGCTATCCTAGCCTACGGCAGCATATTCATACAAGCTGTATGCAGTACCGCATGCACGTGTCTGCCATGATTAGCGATTGCCATAGTCTATGGAATAGCTCCACAATGCCTAGGAGAAAAATGAGGGAGCTGGTGGTGAGTGCTGGCTGTATCATCCAACATTTATCTCTAATTCTGCCCACATGTCAGAACTTCACATGTATTGTTTGTGCACAGCACTGCTGTTGTAAGCTGATTGATAGGCCGCAGTGCTGTAGCCTCCTGTACAGCAGAAATGATGACTTTCTATGAATGCCGTCTTGCAGTTGGAGTTCACAAGAAGTTCATCGTGACAGACACAAATGTCATAAACTGACCCTGCATCAACCAGGGGCGTAACTACCGTGGTTGCAGCGGTCGCCATTGCGACCGGACCCGGGAGGTTAGGGCCCGGCGGCCGCCAGGCAGAACAGCAGCCAGCTCCTTTCAGTGAGAGACGAGCTGCACTGATCTGCCACAGACCACGCGGCCGCTATATGACCCGGTGCAGCCCCCGACACCGGGCCCCCCTGCCTGGTGTCAGCGGCTGCGGCAGCTCCCCCGTCACCGCGCACAGTAATGATGAAGCATAGCGCAGCCGGTGCCGCGCTATGCATCATCATTCTCCCCCTGTGCCTGCGCGGTGACGTCACTCCCGTGCGAGTGCTGTGCTGAGTGCACAGAGCGCAGGACGGGAAGACGCCGACCTGAGCACCAAGAGAATGAGGAGAGGGGAGAACGAGCAGCGGTGGAAAAGGAAAGCGGTGAAGACAGAGCAGCGGCTGGGGAATGAGGAGAGAGGTGAGGACAGCAGCGGTGGAAGGAAGAGAGAGGGTGAGTACTTGTTTTTTTGTTTTTTTTAATATACAGTTAGGTCCAGAAATATTTGGACAGTGACACAAGTTGTGTTATTTTAGCTGTTTACAAAAACATGTTCAGAAATACAATTATATATATAATATGGACTGAAAGTGCACACTCCCAGCTGCAATATGAGAGTTTTCACATCCAAATCGGAGAAAGGGTTTAGGAATCATAGCTCTGTAATGCATAGCCTCCTCTTTTTCAAGGGACCAAAAGTAATTGGACAAGGCACTCTAAGGGCTGCAATTAACTCTGAAGGCGTCTCCCTCGTTAACCTGTAATCAATGAAGTAGTTAAAAGGTCTGGGGTGGATTACAGGTGTGTGGTTTTGCATTTGGAAGCTGTTGCTGTGACCAGACAACATGCGGTCTAAGGAACTCTCAATTGAGGTGAAGCAGAACATCCTGAGGCTGAAAAAAAAGAAAAAATCCATCAGAGAGATAGCAGACATGTTTGGAGTAGCCAAATCAACAGTCGGGTACATTCTGAGAAAAAAGGAATTGACGGGTGAGCTTGGGAACTCAAAAAGGCCTGGGCGTCCACAGATGACAACAGTGGTGGATGATCGCCGTATACTTTCTTTGGTGAAGAAGAACCCGTTCACAACATCAACTGAAGTCCAGAACACTCTCAGTGAAGTAGGTGTATCTGTCTCTAAGTCAACAGTAAAGAGAAGACTCCATGAAAGTAAATACAAAGGGTTCACATCTTGATGCAAACCATTCATAAATTCCAAAAATAGACAGGCCAGAGTTAGATTTGCTGAAAAACACCTCATGAAGCCAGCTCAGTTCTGGAAAAGTATTCTATGGACAGATGAGACCAAGATCAACCTGAACCAGAATGATGGGAAGAAAAAAGTTTGGAGAAGAAAGGGAACGGCACATGATCCAAGGCACTCCACATCCTCTGTAAAACATGGTGGAGGCAACGTGATGGCATGGGCATGCATGGCTTTCAATGGCACTGGGTCACTTGTGTTTACTGATGACATAACAGCAGACAAGAGTAGCCGGATGAATTCTGAAGTGCACCGGGATATACTTTCAGCCCAGATTCAGCCAAATGCCGCAAAGTTGATCGGACGGCGCTTCATAGTACAGATGGACAATGACCCCAAGCATACAGCGAAAGCTACCCAGGAGTTCATGAGTGCAAAAAAGTGGAACATTCTGCAATGGCCAAGTCAATCACCAGATCTTAACCCAATTGAGCATGCATTTCACTTGCTCAAATCCAGACTTAAGACGGAAAGACCCACAAACAAGCAAGACCTGAAGGCTGCGGCTGTAAAGGCCTGGCAAAGCATTAAGAAGGAGGAAACCCAGCGTTTGGTGATGTCCATGGGTTCCAGACTTAAGGCAGTGATTGCCTCCAAAGGATTCGCAACAAAATATTGAAAATAAAAATATTTTGTTTGGGTTTGGTTTATTTGTCCAATTACTTTTGACCTCCTAAAATGTGGAGTGTTTGTAAAGAAATGTGTACAATTCCTACAATTTCTATTAGATATTTTTGTTCAAACCTTCAAATTAAACGTTACAATCTGCACTTGAATTCTGTTGTAGAGGTTTCATTTCAAATCCAATGTGGTGGCATGCAGAGCCCAACTCGCGAAAATTGTGTCACTGTCCAAATATTTCTGGACCTAACTGTAAATTAGTGAGTACACGGTGGCCAGAGGCTTGGGAAGGCTGCATTATACATGGAGGCCTGGAGAAGCTGCATTATACATGGAGGCCTGGAGAGGCTGCATTATACATGGAGGTCTGGGGAGGCTGCATTATACATGGAGGTCTAGGGAGGCTGCATTATTATACATGGAGGCCTGGAGAGGCTGCATTATACATGGAGTCCTGGAGAGGCTGTATTATACATGGAGGCCTGGGGAGGCTGCATTATACATGGAGGTCTGGAGAGACTGCATTATACATGGAGGTCTGGGGAGGCTGCATTATAAATGGAGGTCTGGAGAGGCTGCATTATACATGGAGGTCTGGGGAGGCTGCATTATTATACATGGAGGCCTGGAGAGGCTGCATTATACATGGAGGTCTGGGGAGGCTACATTATTATACATGGAGGCCTGGAGAGGTGCATTATTATACATGGAGGCCTGGAGAGGCTGCATTATACATGGAGGTCTGGGGAGGCTGCATTATTATACATGGAGGCCTGGAGAGGCTGCATTATACATGGAGGTCTGGGGAAACTGCATTATTATACATGGAGGCCTGGGGAGGCTGGCTGCTATATTGTACATGGAGGCCTGGAGAGGCTGGCTGCTATTTTATACATGGACGCCTGGGGAGGCTGGCTGCATTATTATACATGGAGGACTGGGGAGGCTGGCTGCATTATTATATATGGAGGTCTGGGGGGCTGCATAATACAAAATGAAGGACACCTGATGTATGGAATATAGGGGTGCATTATGTATGGAGGAGTATGGGGCTGTATAATACAATATGAAGTTTTCTGGGGCTACATTATAATACATATAGGACTATGGGGGCTACATTATAATATATGGAGGACTATGGAGCCTACCTTATACATGGACTATGAGGGTGCGTTATAAAACATGGAGGCCTATGTGGTGCAGTATAATATATGTAGTACTATGGGGTGACTTATAATATATAGAGAACTATGAGAAATTCATTATAATAATTGGAGGGCTATGAGGGCTACTTTATACATGGAGGACTATGTGGTGCATTATAATATATGGAGGACTATGGGGTGAATTATAATACATGGAGAACTATGGGGTGAATTATAATACATAGAGAACTATGAGAAATTCATGATAATAATTGAAGGGCTACTTTATACATGGAGGATTATGGGGGTGCATTATAATATATGGAGGACTATGTGGTGCAGTATTATATATTGAGGACTATGGGGTGAATTATAATACATGGAGAACTATGGGAAATGCATTATAATACATGGAGGACTATGGAAGTGTATTCTAATATATGAAGGTTTATGTGGGACCCTTTATACTATTTGGAAGGCTATGTGGGGGCCATTATTGTATTTGGAGAACTATATACAAGGGGGGACAAAGGCTCTTTCCCTCAGCACCCAGCTTTCCCATGCTCTGCTATACATCTTCTCTCAACACCCAGCTTTCCCATGCTCTGATATGGGAAAGCTGGGTGCTGACGGAAAGATGTATAGCAGAACATGGGGAAGCTGGGTGCCGAGGACAAGATGGATATCAGAACATAGGAAAGCAGGGTGCTGATAGAGGGATTTCAGATCATGGGAAATCTGTATGCTGAGGGTAAGAGCCAAGTGTCAGCATCATTATCCCGTAGCCCGAGTGTCAGTGTCATTATCCCGTACCCCAAGTGTCGGTGTATGTGGAGGTGAGGCCCAGGTCTGAACTTTGAACCGGGGCCCATCAAACTCTAGTTACGCCACTGCCAGTTATCATCCAATCTGTGTGATGTTTTTGGGTGCAGTGGAGCTTGATGGAGAGTTATGTTCTGAAAAGTAGTGGAGGGACTATGTGAATTGACTTTGTGTTTTTTAGGGAGCGTCTGAAGCTGAGTAAGTTGTAGTTCGTTCTAGTGTCTTGGGGTAGAGGATTGGTGCAGCTCGGGAGAAGTCTTGAAGTCGGGAGTGGGAGGTTTTGGATTAGTGTGGATGTTAGTCGAAAGTCATTCGCGGAGCTTGGAGAACGGGTAGGGTGATACATAGAGATGAGGTTGGAGATGTTGGGGGGTGCCGCATTGTGGAGAGCTTTGTGAGTGAGAACAAGCAATTCGTATTGGATCCTATGATATATGGGCAGCCAGTGCAATGACTGGCACAGAGCGGAAGCATCCGAGTAACGATTAGCCAGATAGGTGACCCTGGCTGCTGCATTAAGGACTGTAGAGGAGAGAGTCTAGTTAGGGGAGACAAATTAATAGAGAATTGCAGTAATTCATGTTCTTACTGGTGCACAAAACCAGGGTATTAATGCAAATACGTCTTCTAACACAGGGATCTTCATACTATGTCCCATATGACAGTGCAAGGGCACTAGTCCCCCGGGCGTTAATTCCCCGTCCAGTCGCCCCCATTAGCATGTCAGTACACCCCTGTGGGTATGCTATCATGCTAATGAATATGCAGCGTCACAGGATGATCTCACTCATATCTCCGCCGCCATTGCTTCCGACGGGGGATTTAGGCTCAGTGTGCATGGAGGGAGACGACCAAGGACGTACCAGTACATCCTTGATCATTAAGCGGGCTTTACACGCTACGATTTCGCTACAGCGATCTCGTTGGGGTCACGGATTTTGTGACGCACATCCGGCCGCTGTAGCGATGTCTTAGCGTGTGACTCCTAGGAGCGATTTTGGATCGTTGCAAACACATCCAAAATCGCTCCTTGTTGACATGGGGGTCCACTCCCAATTATCGCTGCTGTCGCAGGGGCGAAGTTGATCCTCGTCCCTGCGGCAGCACACATCGTTACGTGTGACGCCGCAGGAACGAGGATCATCTCCTTACCTGCCTCCGGCCACAATGCGGAAGGAGGGAGATGGGCGGGATGTTACGTCCCGCTCATCTCCGCCCCTCCGCTTACATTGGGCGGCTGCTTAGTGACGTCACTGTGACGCCAAACGGACCGCCCCCTTAGAAAGGAGGCGGTTCGCCGGTCACAGTGACGTCGAAGGACAGGTAAGTATGTGTGGCGGGGGTGCGCGATTTTGTGTGCGACAGGCAGCGATATGCCCATCGCGCACAAACGATGGGGGCGGGTGTCATGCCAGCGATATCGGGCCGGATATCGCAGCATGTAAAGCCACCCTTAAGGCCACCTCTCACTGTATTTCCCTGTCACCTATGTCTACAAAAAATGACACAGTAGAGGGGGAACTAAAACTACACCCACTAATAGTCACCAAGAAGGGGAACTAAAACTACACCCACCAATAGTCACCAGTAAATGTAATTTTAACATGTTACTTCCTTATCTGGGCATGTAGTGTGTGTGACATGGCCAGACACGTCCTATTTAATTTATTAAGGAAAGCCTCTGAAACTCACAAAGCCTATGCAGATAATGCAAGAACCACTAAAAATTAGAAGAGGGACTCTGATACACGCTATATTAGATATAAAGGAGGGCCTCATACACATTCTGTTCAAGTTGTTATGTAGTGTCACTCTTAAGGCCCTGTCACACACAGAGATAAATCTTTGGCAGATCTGTGGTTGCAGTGAAATCATGGACATATTGTTCCATTTGTACAGTCACAAACCTGGCACTGATTGTCCACAATTTCACTGCAACCGCAGATTTATCTCTGTATGTGACAGGGCCTTTAGACTTACAAAGCCCATGCACTAAGGACAAGGGCTGCTAAAAATTAAAAGAAGGAAGTGCAATACACCCTGGAAGATACGTTGAGGAAAGCCTCAGAAAATATTTTTTCCCTATTTACCAGTTCGCCCATCACTGGTAAATACAGTGCCCTGCGAAAGTATTCGGCTCCCTTGAATTTTTCAACCTTTTCCCACATTTCAGGCTTCAAACATAAAGATAAAAATGTTAATGTTATGGTGAAGTATCAACAACAAGTGAGACACAATTGTGAAGTTGAACAAAATTTCTTGCTTATTTTAAACTTTTTAAAAAAATAAATAACTGAAAAGTGGGGCGGGAAATATTATTCGTACCCTTTAAGTTAATACTTTGTAGCGCCACCTTTTGCTGCGATTATAGAGGCAAGTCGCTTGCGGTATGTCTCCATCAGTTCTGCACATCGAGATACTGAAATTCTTGCCCATTATTCCTTTGCAAATAGCTCGAGCTGAGTGAGGTTGGATGGAGAGCGTTTGTGAACAGCAGTTTTTAGCTCTTTCCACAGACTCTTGATTGGATTCAGGTCTGGACTTTGACTTGGCCATTCTAACACCTGGATACGTTTATTTGTGAACCATTCCATTGTAGATTTTGCTTAATGTTTTGGATCATTGTCTTGTTAAAAGACAAATCTCCGTCCCAATCTCAGGTCTTTTGCAGACTCCAACAGGTTTTCTTCAAAATGATCCTATATTTGGCTCCATCCATCTTCCCATCAATTTTCACCATCTTCCCTGTCCCTGCTGAAGAAAAGCAGGCCCAAACCATGATGCTGCCACCACCATGTTTGACAGTATGGATGCTGTGTTCAGAGTGATGAGCTGTGTTGCTTTTACACCAAACATATCGTGTGGCATTGTGCCCAAATAGTTCAATTTTGGTTTCATCTGACCAGAGTACCTTCTTCCACATGTTTGGTGTGTCTCCCAGGTGGCTTGTGGCAAACTTTCACACTCCTTATCTATGAACTGCTGCAATATTTACTGCCACAACAGTTTGTTCTCTTGCCATGCTAATAGTTCTGCTTCACATAACTTGTCTTATGTACTGCTCCATTCTATGTCCTGTTGTGTATAAATATGTGACTCTTCAGATTTTGTGTTATACTGAGCCTGATGAAGAGACCTGAGTAGTCTTGATAGCTTGCTATATATTACCATCTTTAAATAAATTATCATTTTCATTACTATTAAAAGGTATCAACCACTGAGGACTCTCAGTTCTTTTAAACAATTTTTTTATCTCTTCTGGCTCACACAGTACAAAAATATATTTTACCTGTATCTAAATATTTTGAGAGAGGGTCGCATGATGTCCCTGTTTGTGGAGGAGGAGAAGAAAACAAAGAAACCATGAGCTGTATACCCTTTTATGGGTGGGAAGGGGTGTGGGAATACACCAGAAAAAAAGGAACATTAGAATTGGCTTTAGGTTTTGCTACTGTCATTTGGTGGGGTTGAGAAGTCTGGGTCAATCCAGGCGTTGTTCATTTTGATTATAGTCAACCTTTTCAGTTGACAGGCGGATGTGCCTATCAGTTATTAGTCAATGAAGAGAATCATTGCACACTCTTAGGCTGGGTTCACACTAAGCGACAGCGACAACGACGTCGCTGTTACGTCACCATTTTCTGTGACGTAACAGCGACCTTGTAAGTCGCTGTTATGATCGCTGCTTAGCTGTCAAACACAGCGACGCAGCAGCGATCATAACGTCGCTACATGTGCAGAGAGCAGGGAGCCGCGCTTAGCGCTGGCTCCTTGCTCTCCTAGGTACAGTACACATCGGGTTAATTAACCCGATGTGTACTGCAGCTACATGTCACAGTGCAGAGAGCAGGGAGCCGCGCACACTGCTTAGCGCTGGCTCCTTGCTCTCCTTGCTACAGTACACATCGGGTTAATTACCCGATGAGTACTGCAGCCACATGTGCACAGAGCAGGAGCCGGCGCTGGCAGCAAGGGCGGAGGCTGGTAACGAAGGTAAATATCGGGTAACCAGGGAAAGGTCTTCCCTTGGTTACCCGATGTTTACGCTGGTTACAGCTTACCGCAGCTGACAGACGCCGTCTCCTGATCGCTTCATTTCGTCGCTCTCTCGCTGTCACACACAGCGATGTGTGTGTCACAGCGGGAGAGTGACGACCAAAAAATGAAGCTGGACATTCAGCAACGACCGGCGACCTCACAGCAGGGGCCAGGTCGTTGCTGGATGTCACACACAGCGACAGCGACGGGACGTCGCTGCAACGTCACAGAAAATGGTGACGTAGCAGCGACGTCGTTGTCGTTGTCGCTGTGTGTGACACCAGCTTTATTTCAATATGCAGAATAATGTCTTTAATAATGGATGTGAATACAGTGATAACTCGGCTTTTGTTTATAATCCATCCGAAAACAATTGGTGAAATCCAAAACCGATGAAAACTGAGGCAATAATTTCCATAGAAATCAATGTAAATACAATTAATTCATGTTAGGCTCTCCAAAATACATACCAAAAACACATTTTATAAAGAATAAATATAGTGTTTAATACTAAAAACAGTGATAAATTAATATAAAATGAATATAAATATAAAAGACTAATGTAAAGAACAAATACATTTTATCTTACATGTGTTACATACATTTTGAAACTGACATGCGGGGTACGTCCTTGGTCATGTTGGGGTAATCACCACCAGCTGCTGCGGTGAGCCAGCAGTGATTACTCCACATGTCTGCTAATTTGAACAGCAGACATGTGGGGGTAACAGGAGTGGGTGGATCCGCGATCCAACCACGCCCGCTTGACACTTAGATTGTGCTATCAAAATGTCCTTACGGGGACAAGTAAAATAAATAAAAAATGTAAAAAAGATAATTTTTAAAAAATATGAAAAAACAAAGAAAACTAAAAGTTCAAATCACCCCTCATTTGCCCTATTGAAAATTAAACAGTTAAAAAAATAAAAAATATACCCATATTTGGTATCGCCGCATTCAGAAATGCCCGATATATCAAAATATAAAATCAGTTAATCTAATAGGTACACGGCATGGAGAGAGAAAAATTCCAAACGCCAAAATTATGTTTTTTATCGCCGAACTTTTTTTTACAAAAATGCAATAATAGGCAATCAAAATGTACCATCCACACAAAAATGGTATAATTAAAAACGTCAGTTCATGCAAAAAATAAGCCATCACTGAGCCACGGATCCCGAAAAATGAGAAGGTTTCAGAAAATGGAGCAAAAAGCGCAATTCTTTTTTTGGAAAAACTTCTGAATTTTTTTTAATTTTTTGCATATCATAAAAAATAGTCTTAATGATATTAGATTACAGGTTGATATGAGGGAAAAAAAAGTGAATTATTTGATGAGTATCTGACTAATATTTCAATGATGTTAATGAGAGTCATCTTCCACTATACTATACTGTACTGTAGATGAGTAAGTAATAGCTTGTCTTACTGAGGGAGATCAACGAAGGAAAGAGGAAAAAGAAAACAGATTGTAAGAGGCTCCCAAGACCCAAAAAATAGCATCACCGTGTTTGGTAGAAACAAAACAAATCACATTTACCAATCTACTTCTCTATTTTGGCCCTTGGGTCTCAGTGTCTGTAATGTATATATCCAGAGTGTCTCCGCTATTTTAATAGCTGGATATGGTTACCCCTCTTCTTGGTCTCTAAACTTGCTCTAGGACCTGAAAGCCCATTTGTGATAATGTGTGTCTGACTTGATTAAAGTGATGTGGGATTGGAAGCCAAGTGTTATTACACCGGATGGTAGACTTGTGGTTAGCAATGCGGTCTCTTACATGTTGGGTGGTTTCACTGACATATATAAGAGACCACACGGACAATTAATTACATATATCACAAAGTTGGAGTCGCATGTGTAAAAATCTATGGTCTAAGGTGGGCTTTACACGTTGCGACATCGGTAACGATATATCGTCGGGGTCACGTCGTTAGTGACGCACATCCGGCGCCGTTACAGACATCACAGCGTGTAAACCCTAGGAGCGACGATCACCGATCGCAAAAACGTCAAAAATCGTTGATCGGTGACATGTCGCTCCTTTTCATAATATCACTGCTGCTGCCGGAACGATGTTGTTCCTCGTTCCTGCAGCACCACACATTGCTGTGTGTGAAGCCGTATGAACGACAAACATCTCCTTACCTGTGTCCACCGGCAATGCAGAAGGAAGGAGGTGGGCGGCATGTTATGTCCCGCTCAACTCTGCCCCTACGCTTCTATTGGCCGGCCGCTTAGTGACGTCGCTGTGACGCTGAACGCACCTCCCCCTTGAAGGAGGGATTGTTCGGCGGTCACAGCGACGTTGCCGACCAGGTATGTGCGTGTGAAGCTGCCGTAGCGATACTGTTCGCTACGGCAGCAATCACCACATATTGCATGTGCGACGGGGGCAGGTGCTTTCGCGCTTGACATTGCTAGCAATTGCTAGCGATGTCGCAGCGTGTAAAGCCCGCCTAAGATTTACCTGTCCTAGGGGGAGTAACAGCATTCCCTTTAATAACATTTGAACATGAGGTGCTTTAAGACATGGAAAACTGCTAGTGCTAAAGTGAGTCTGGATTGGAACTTTTTTCATAGTGCTGATATAGGCTCTGATTAATTGATCCCTTATATTGCGTGGTATCTTCATGCACATAAGTGTGGGAAATTTAAATGACTATTTCCAGGTAGGCTCAGTTTAGCACTGGCCTTTTACCTTTTACCCAACGCTTTTGCACTAAGCTGGTTAACCAGGCTCAAAATGCTATTCACTTTCAGATTAACGCTATATCTGCAGATAAATAGCATATTTTGAGGTGACAAGTTACCTTTAAACAGGTACCCAGGATATTTGTAGGATTTCACTGTGACTCCTAATATTGTTTAATGTACTATTAGGATTCGGCTGTTTTCACACTCTCTGCACTTGTCACATTTACATAGATGTAAATCACGAAGTCCGCACACATACAGTGCTCCTTTTTTCTATATATCCACAGATTTTTCCTTTATCAATTGTATTATGTTTCATCATATAATCTCATTGTCACCTAATATTTTTATTTAGACATACCTTGAAAAAGGCAATCATACCGCCAAAACGGTGTCTGTCATTCCTTTGAGTCATCCAATAAAATTTGTTTGTTTGCACAAAGACTTTTTCACTTTTTTTAGGTGTGCCAGAACTATCCAAACTGTATTTGAACTTTTTTTCGGAGCATATAGATTAGTCCACCGTAGAGCGAGACTAATCTATATTATTACAAAAGAGAAAGAGGTCGGCACATGATTTCAAGTAAGCAAATTGTATATGGAGCAGTAAAATGACGAGTGCAGAAGGTGTGAAAAAAGCTGAATCCTAACAGTATCCTAAAACCAAATCAGAAAATATTTTTTGACGGTAAAAATAAAGTTTACAAAAGTTTTGTTTATCTTTGTACAGGTGGTGTTTAAAGGTCCTCACTATATAACTTTTGTATAGAGTTCAGCTTTTGTCAACTCAACTTGTTGTTTGGTGAATTAGATAAAACTACAAGAATAACATGCAATTTCCAATCTACAAACTTTTAATTTTGATATTGTGTTCTGTTCCCATTTCTATAATAAGCTTGCGTCACACTTGCCGGGTGTAGGAAGCGTGGTGAGGTGCGTTCAGACCTAAGTGCATTTGATGCATAACAAAAAATGGTCATTCCAATTGGGGCAGTGTAGAGGGATAAAAGAAGAGGGCCAAGGACTGAACCTTGAGGGACCCCAACAGTGAGAGGAAGAGGAGAAGATGTGGAGACAGCAAATGATACACTGAACGAACAGCCAGAAATATAGGAAGAGAAACAGGAAAGAACAGTGTCCTTTAGGCTGATAGAATGGAGCATAGAGAAGGAGATGGTGGTCAACAGTGTCGAAGGCGGCAGAGAGGTCAAGAAGGATAAGCAGAGAGTGGTCACTGTTACGTTTTGCTGTCAAAATGTCATTGGTCACTTTGACAAGGGCAGTTTCTGTTGAGTGTAAAGGGCGGAAGCCAGACTGTAAAGGATCCAGAAGAGAGTGAGTGGACAGGTAGCGGGTGAGGCGAGAGTAGACCAGGCGCTCCAAGAGTTTGGAGATGAAGGGGAGATTGGAGACTGGTCTGTAGTTGCTTGTGCAGGATGGATCAAGAGAAGGTTTTTTTAATAATGGAGTAATGATAGAGTGTTTGAGGGAGGAAGGGAAGATACCAGAAGAGAGAGAGAGATTGAAGATTTTAGTTAGGTGAGTGGTGACAACCGGAGAGAGGGACTGGAGTAGAGGTGAGGGGAAGAGATCAGTAGGGCAAGTGGTAGGACGAGAAGAGGATAGGAGCCTGGGGAGACTTCCTCCTCTGTGGCTGGGTAAAATGTGGAAAGGGAGTTGGATGGGATGTGGGGAGGGATGGGATTCACAACACTTGGTGGCTGGGAGCTGATCTCTCGGTGGATGTTTTCTATCTTCTCTGTGAAATACGTGGCCAGGTCATCAGCATGAAGGTCTGTGATAGGGGTCTGTACTTTGGGACTGAGGAGGGAGTGAAAGGTGTCTAAAAGCTTTTTTGGATTGTTGGCTAATGAGGAAATAAGGGTGGTATAGTAGGTCTGTTTGGCGAGCTGAAGGGAAGAGTTGTAGGTCCTTAACATGAACTTGTAGTGGATGAAGTTTTCTGGTGTGCGGGTTTTCCTCCATAGGCGTTCGGCACTCCTGGAGCATCGCTGAAGAAATAGAGTTTGGGATGTGAGCCAGGGCTGTTTTACTCTGTGTTTGGTCTTTCTGAAGGTGAAGGGCGCTACTTGGTCTAGTGTGCTCCTGAGTGTGTCATTGTAGTGCTTTACAGCCAGATCAGGACAGGAAAGTGAGGAGATAGGGGACAGCGATGAGTGTAGAGAGTCTGTAAGTGTTTGAGAGTCAATGGCCTGTAGGTTTCTGAATGTGTGATAGGTGGGAGTGTGCTGGGGTGGGCGAGGGTTTGTGAGCTTGAAGGAGAGGATGTTGTGGTCAGAGAGGGGAAGAGGTGAGTTGTCAAAGTCAGAGATTTAGCAGAGGCGGATAAAGACCAGGTCAAGGGTGTTACCATCTTTATGTGTCTCAGAGGATGAGAGCTGTGAGAGGCCAAGGGAGGTGGTGAGAGATAGAAGCTGGGATGCAGATGGGGAGGAGGGGCTGTTCATCGGGATGTTAAAGTCTCCTAGGATAAGGGTTGGTAATTCAGAGGACATGAAGTGTGGCAGCCAGGCTGAAAAGTGGTCAAGAAACTGGGTGGGTGAGCCTGGTGGATGGAATATGACCGCCACTCTGAGGGAGAGGGGATGGAAGAGCCTGATGGTGTGGACCTCAAAGGATGAGAATGAGAGTGATGGAGCTGGGGGGATGACCTGGAAAGTGCATTGTGGGGAGAGGAGTAAACCGACTCCACCACCATGTCTTTTTTCAGGTCTTGGTGAATGGGAAAAGTGTAAACCACCGTGAGAGATGGCAGCAGGGGAAGTAGTGTCAGAATCCTGAATCCAGGTTTCAGTGAGGTCTAGCAGGTTAAGAGAGTTATTGAGAAAGAGATTGTGGATGTAAGGAAGCTTGTTACATACAGACCGTGGATTCCAGAGAGCACAATTAAAAGAGGGAAGTGAGGGTGTACAGGTAATGTTAATAATATTATCAGGGTTTCCATGGGAGGTGGGGGAGGGGGTAAAGTTAGCATGGGGTGGCCCAGGATTAGGAGAGATATCACCTGAAAGAAGTAGGAGTAGAAGGAGAAAGAGCAGATGGTTTTTGGACTTGTGGCATGGCTTTTTGTGTAAGACCCTAGAGCATGAGGGATTGAGATTTATTAAATAGGTGAAAAGAGCCTGGGAGCTGTACATGGGAGAGGGGAAGAGAGAGGGGGCTGATGTGGATGAGTGGTGATGGAGGGGGGACAGGTTGGTGAAAGTGAGCAGTACAGGCACATAGGATGATAGAGATAGAAATAATGGTCATGGATGAAACAGATTGTGTCAAAGAGTAGTTTACCCATACCTCCCAACTTTTCAAGAAAGGAAAGAGGGATAAAGCATGCGGCGCGCGCAGCGCGCCGTGGCAAATTTTGACCACGCCCCTAGCCACACCCCTAGCCACACCCATTTGGCCGTAAGGGTCATTCAGCAGATGCCGTGGACTGTTCATTCATATTCATAGCACTCAGAATTTTTTTTATATTTCTGTGTCACTATATGACATGTTGCTTATTTGTGCCTATCAATCCGTGTTCACACGTTGCATAAATTCTGTTTCTTTTTGTTTCTGTCTGCACCAAACTACACAATAACAATCTTCTCTGTTTTTTCCATTTTTGCTGCATTTTTTCTGCCTTTTCTCCATTATTTAATGCGTTTTTGGTTCAGATGTGAATCTGCGTTTTTAAGTGTTTTTATTGTACAGAGAAGCTTTTTCCTGCATTTTTTGAAGCTCCACATAGAAACCTCCAGAGAAACCCCCCCCCCCCCCCCCGAAAACCGCAGAATTCAGGAGCGTCTTTTCATGGAACCACATACACTTTACTTGGACAATTAAACACAGCAGAATAAATGTGCAAAAAAACAGCAGAAAAATATGCAGCATTTACACTACATGTGAATATGGACTAATTGTCTAAGCAAAGTGGATGAGACGTCCTGAAATCTCCGCTCCTGGTGCGTGGAAAGACGCCGCTGAACTGTGCGGATTTGGTGTTTCTTTCTTTATAAGCTTCAGGATTCACATCAGCAACAAACATGTATCAAATAAGGGGGACAATGTATAAAAAATACCGCAAACACGCAATAATCAGAGAACATTGTTATTGCACTCGTGGCGCGGACACCTGCAGAAAAAATGCAGCATTTACGCTATGTGTGAACACGGCCTCAGTGATCTATTTTTATTACATTTTTTATGGGTTTTAATAAAGAAAAATAATAAATTGTGCCTTTTTTTCCCGCCATTTACCGATCCCCATAAATAATCTGATCGCTGTGTTGTTCAGGTCATTACGATTACAGGTATGCACACCAGTGACTATGTAAGGGGAATACAAGTAATAGCAGAAACTGCTGTGTGAATACTGACATGAAAAATCCAATAGCTATATGTAAAGTGAAAATGTGAAAAATGGAACCTGCATTACTGCCATGAATATATGAATCAAGAGAAATTTAGCTACTGAATTGATCAATGCAATAGAGCCCCAACACTACGCCAAAGTATTTCTCTACGTTGGGGTCCCTAGCTTGTGTGTGTCCTCTCATGCAGTTAAAAAACTTACCGTGTATGGGAAGCTGAGACCCAGGCTATTTATACGATGTGGATTGGCAATCTGTGTTGTCACACAGCAGTTTCTGCTATTCCATGTATTCCCCTTACATAGTCACTGGTGTGCATACCTTATATCCCCATAGTGATGTTTTTTTAGGTTTTTGCACCCAGTTCAGACATAGAATGGAGTTCCAAACGTTATTTCTTATTTGTTAGTAGTTTTTCGTTTGTGAACCTTCCCCATACACACCTATTGCCAATCCACATCGTATATATAGCCTGGGTCTCAGCTTCCCATACACGGTAAGTTTTTTAACTGCATGAGAGGACACACACAAGCTAGGGACCCCAACGTAGAGAAATACTTTGGCGTAGTGTTGGGGCTCTATTGCATTGATCAATTCAGTAGCTAAATTTCTCTTTATTCATATATTCATGGCAGTAATGCAGGTTCCATTTTTCACATTTCATTCTTACATATAGCTATTGAATTTTTCATGTCAGTAATCACACAGCAGTTTCTGATATTCCATGTATTCCCCTTACATAGTCACTGGTGTGCATACCTTATCTCCCCATAGTGATGTTTTTTTAGGTTTTTGCACCCAGTTCAGACATAGAATGGAGTTCCAAACGTTATTTCTTATTTATTACGATTACAGGGACACCAAATATGTCCATGTTATTTGCTGATTTGTGATGTTTATTATTTTATAAAAAAGTGCAATAAAATTACATTATTCTATTTTTTTTTATTATTTTTAGTAACTTTATTAGAAGAAAAAAATCCTCTTTTCCTCTCCCTCTAGAATACAGGACATAGAGATGCTGCTCTGTACAATGTAGCTGTGTCCTGTGTAATCTGCTGTGTAAGAGGCTGCATTGTAGGTTCATTGTGAAATCCTCCCTCTGACATCATCAATCCTAGTGGCTCAACAGCTAGAGCAGCTAGGAAAGCCAGGAGGTTGCTGGACACAAGTTTTCAACGTTGCTGGTTTGAATCCAAGGTGGTGAAGATAAAAAAAAAAATAAAAAAAAAAATGTATTTGTATTTTTTTCCTCATTTCTTTATAGTAGTTTTATGGGAACAAATGAATCTGACTCTTTCACCAACATTGAGATACAGTATTTATCTATCTATCTCTATCCCTCTATCTATCTATCTATCTATGATTCTCTCTATCTATCTTTCTATCTATGATTCTATCTATCTATGATTCTATCTATCTATGATTCTATCTCTATCTATCTATTATCTGTCGTGTATCTATATATCCCCCTATCATCCATCCCTCTATCATCCATCCATCCCACTATCATCCATCCCTCCCTCTATCCCTCCCTCTATCTCTCCATTCATCCCTCCATTCATCCCTCCATTCATCCCTCTATCCCTCCATCTATCCCTCCATTCATCCACCCATCCCTCCCTCTATCCCTCCATTCATCCCTCCATTCATCCCTCTATCATCCATCCATCCCTCCCTCTATCCCTCCATTCATCCCTCCCTCTATCCCTCCATTCATCCCTCTATCATCCATCCATCCCTCCCTCTATCCCTCCCTCTACCCCTCCATTCATCCCTCTATCATCCATCCATCCATCCCTCTATCCCTCCATTCATCCCTCTATCATCCATCCATCCCTCCCTCTATCCCTCCATTCATCCCTCTATCATCCATCCATCCCTCCCTCTATCCCTCCTTTCATCCCTCTATCCCTCCATTCATCCCTCTATCATCCATTCATCCCTCCCTCTATCCCTCCCTCTATCCCTCCATTCATCCCTCTATCATCCATCCCTGCCTCTATCCCTCCATTCATCCCTCCCTCTATCATCCATCCATCCCTCCCTCTATTCCTCCATTCATCCTTCTATCATCCATCCATCCATCCCTCTATCCCTCCATTCATCCCTCTATCATCCATCCATCCCTCCCTCTATCCCTCCATTCATCCCTCCATTCATCCCTCCATTCATCCCTCTATCATCCATCCATCCCTGCCTCTATCCCTCCATTCATCCCTCCCTCTATTCCTCCTTTCATCCCTCTATCCCTCCATTCATCCCTCCATTCATCCCTCTATCATCCATCCATCCATCCATCCCTCTATCCCTCCATTCATCCATCCCTCCATCCATCTTTGCAGCTGAATAACCTGCTTCTGGTGTCTCACCTGCAGTATAGAGGTCAAGATAACAAAATCTTCCTATTGGTTTCATTACAGGCAGTAGCTCAGTGGTTAGAGCTGCTGCCTTTGAAACAATGAACTCACAGTTCCACGAGTTCGAGTCCTGGCCGCCCTGAAAATCCAGAGCCGATGATAATTTAATTTAATTTATTCACTTCACTGAGGGGAGGAGCCGGGACATCAGCTGTGAGCCGCGGGAGTGCGGGACAGCCCTGATAAATCGTGCAAGTCCCGCAGAATCCGGGACGGTTGGGAGGTATGGTTACCTACCTCCTGCCCTGACTAAATGCCATTGAAATAACTGCCAGGTACTTAGCAACAATGGCACTTTGCAAAAGATGGCACACGCATGCAGGCACCCCACACGCGTGCACCCCTTAAGAAGGACACAAGTATATAGGGCTGACAAGAGGAATAGGTAAGGGGGATTGTGGGAGCTCAGCTTGTTAAGGGAAATCAACAAATGCTGATCACACCAGGGGATGATTAAGGAATCAAAGGGAACAGGACACTTGACACCCTCTCGGACTTCCAGTCTACACAGATTTACACCATCCACCATCAGATAAGATTTACAAAGAGGAAGATACAGTCATACATCAGTGAGTATTGAGAATAATGTGAAAATGATGTAGCACAAGTCACAGTAAGCAGAGTTATACCAGGACAGATTTTCAGCAGATGCAGAAGGGAGCAAACATTTCAATTCACAGTAAGCAGAGTTATACCAGGACAGATATTCAGCAGATTGGAATGACCTCAAGAACATCTCTAGAATCCGCCCCTTTCTCACAATGGAAACGACAAAAACCCTCACCGTGGCCCTGATCCACTCTTGCCTTGACTACTGTAACTCTCTATTAATTGGTCTCCCCCTAACTAGACTCTCTCCTCTACAGTTCATCCTTAATGCAGCAGCCAGGGTCACCTATCTGGCTAACCGCTACTCGGATGCCTCTGCTCTGTGCCAGTCATTGCACTGGCTGCCCATATATCATAGGATCCAATTCAAATTGCTTTTTCTCACCCACAAAGCTCTCCACAGTGCGGCACCCCCCTACATCTCCACCCTCCTCTCTGTCTATCACCCCACCCGTTCGCTACGCTCTGCAAACAACTTTGGACTAACATCCACACTAATTAGAACCTCCCACTCCCGGATCCAAGACTTCTTCCAAGCTGCACCAACCCTCTGGAATGCTCTACCCCAAGACGTTAGGACAAATCACAACTTACTCAGCTTCAGACGCACCCTAAAGACGCATCTTTTTAGGGAGGCCTATCACACTCCCTAATCAGATTCGATTCACAAAGTCCCTTTACAACTTCTCACAACATAACTCCACATCAAACTCCATGGCATCCAAATGCATCTCAAGGCTCTGGCCAACTGGTCCAGGAATCCATTATCTATCCTCCATTTCCGTGAGATGGCTGGATTTTCATTGTAAATAAGCCCTTGTACCTTGCCCCCGCCCCCCCATATCTCATTATAGATTGTAAGCTCTCACGAGCAGGGTTGTCTTTTTTTCCCCCCTCTAAATATTGTATTTTCTATAACTGTTGTTTGTATATGGTCCTCCTGAATTGTAAAGCGCTGCGGAATATGTTGGCGCTATAGAAATAGAGATTATTATTATTATTATTATTATTATTATTATTATTAAAAAACACAAGAAAAGGGGGGCACCAGGGACACAAAAACAATGGTAGGCCCTGGAACTAGTGAGAGAGGTAGGTGGGCACCTCCTAACCACACCTGCAGCTGTCCCTTCTCTCGTCACCAGTCCCTATACAGTCTCTGCAACTGTAGCCGAACAGGAACCTGGGACCCTATGAAGACCCTATAGTAGCGATGACTAGTGAGGGGCAGGTGGGGTTCACTAGACCTCACTGCACTTCACTAACAACACACCAGGGAAGTAAAGACAAACAGGAGGAAAATTTACAAACAAAAGGATATAGCCTGAGCACAGGAACTTCACTTGCAGAACCTTCCTCAAAGATGGCCAAGACACAAATGACTTTGTATCTTCAGCAGGGAATGCTGGGATACACCACTACTTAAAGCTGAAGGGCGTGACTACTTAGTAAGTGCAGCTGATCAGTTAGCAAGGAACTGCTTTGGAAAAGCAGCAATAGCAAAACTGGCACTTAACCACTTCAGTGCCAAGAGAACTGAAACCCATTTAAATGAAGCGAGTCAGATGAGAAGCTGCAGTCCAAATGCTATCACTGGTCTTATGCAGGAAGATGATCATGACAGCATGGTTTGCTCATGCATCTATTCTGTAAGCTCAGGTCTGGTACTGTATCCATGCAGTAAGCTTAGCTGTTACCGCCGTATCTATGTACTAAACTCAATTCTGGCAGTATATTGATGTAGTAAGCGTTCTGTTCCTATACATACATATATACAGTCATATGAAAAAATTTGGGCACCCCTATTAATTTTAACCTTTTTCTTTATAACAATTTGGGTTTTTGCAACAGCTATTTCAGTTTCATATATCTAATGACTGATGGACTCAGTAATATTTCTGGATTGAAATGAGGTTTATTGTACTAACAGAAAATGTGCAATCCACATTTAAACAAAATTTGACCAGTGCAAAAGTATGGGCACCCTTATGAATTTCTTGATTTGAACACACCTAACTACTTTTTACTGACTTACTAAAGCACTAAATTAGTTTTGTAACCTCATTGAGCTTTAAACTTCATAGGCAGGTGTATCCAATCATGAGAAAAGGTATGTAAGGTGGCCACTTGCAAGCTGTTCTCCTATTTGAATCTCCTATGAAGAGTGGCATCATGGCCTCCTTAAAACAACTCTCAAATGATCTGAAAACAAAGATTATCCAACAAATTTGTTCAGGGGAAGGATACAAAAAGTTGTCTCAGAGATTTAAACTGTCAGTTTCCACTGTGAGGAACATAGTAAGGAAATGGAAGAACACAGGTACAGTTCTTGTTAAGCCCAGAAGTGGCAGGCCAATAAAAATATCAGAAAGACAGAGAAGAATGGTGAGAACAGTCAAGGACAATCCACAGACCACCTCCAAAGACCTGCAGCTTCATCTTGCTGCAGATGGTGTCAATGTGCATCGGTCAACAATACAGCGCACATTGCACAAGGAGAAGCTGTATGGGAGAGTGATGCGAAAGAAGCCGTTTCTGCAAGCACACCACAAACAGAGTCGCCTGAGGTATGCAAAAGCACATTTGGACAAGCCAGTTACATTTTGGAAGAAGGTCCTGTGGACTGATGAAACAAAGATTGAATTGTTTGGTCATACAAAAAGGCGTTATGCATGGAGGCAAAAAAACACGGCATTCCAAGTAAAGCACTTGCTACCCACAGTAAAATTTGGTGGAGGTTCCATCATGCTTTGGGGCTGTGTGGCCAATGCCGGCACCGGGAATCTTGTTAAAGTTGAGGGTCGCATGGATTCAACTCAGTATCAGCAGATTCTTGACAATAATGTGCAAGAATCAGTGACAAAGTTGAAGTTACGCAGGGGATGGATATTTCAGCAAGACAATGATCCAAAACACCGCTCCAAATCTACTCAGGCATTCATGCAGAGGAACAATTACAATGTTCTGGAATGTCCATCCCAGTCCCCAGACCTGAATATCATTGAACATCTGTGGGATGATTTGAAGCATGCTGTCCATGCTCGGCGACCATCAAACTTAACTGAACTGGAATTGTTTTGTGAACAGGAATGGTCAAATATACCTTCATCCAGGATCCAGGAACTCAATAAAAGCTACAGGAAGCGACTAGAGGCTGTGATTTTTGCAAAAGGAGGATCTACAAAATATTAATGTCACTTTTATGTTTAGGTGCCCATACTTATGCACCTGTCAAATTTTGTTAGCACAATAAAGCACAATAAACCTCATTTCAATCAAGAAATATTATTCAGTCCATCAGTTATTAGACATATGAAACTGAAATAGCTGTTCCAAAAACCCAAATTGATATAAAGAAAAAAAGTTAACATTAATAGGGGTGCCCAAACTGTTTCATATGACTGTATATATACACCATAAGTAGTAAGTTTGGTTTTGTTGCTGTATCTTTGTAATAAACTTGGCTCTTTTTCCATATTTGTGTACTAAGCTCAGTTTTGTTTTGTATCTGTATAGTAAGTTTGTTTTTGTTCCCGTATCTATGTAGTAATCTCAGTTGTGCTTCCTTATCTATATATTAAGTTATTTTCTGCTCCTGTATTTATGTAGTAATCTCCATTCAGATACCATGTGTATGCAGTAAGCTTGGTTTTGCTCCTGTATATATGTAGCAGGTTTGGCTCTGTCGCTGTAGCTAAGTAATAAAAGCGGTTCTGTTCCCAAATTAATGTATGAAACTTGGTTTTGTTCCTGTATCTGTACTGTAGTTTCTTTCTGTTCGTGTATCTATGTAGTAAGCTTGGTGCTATTCTCATATGTATGTACAAGCCACCCTTATGTTTAAATCCTGGTACCTCTGTGGCTTTATCATACCTCCCAACCGTCCCGGATACAGCGGGACTGTACCGGATTTCAGCGGGTGTCCCGGTGTCACGATCGTGAGGCTTTTTGTCCCGCCCGTGGCTCCGCCCACCCGCTCTCTCCCCATCTGACTTTCTCCCCCTCCTAATGCACATGAGCAGAACAGAGCCGAGCGCTGCTTCACTGCTCTGGCTCTGTGCTGCCGCTGTTATGGGTGGGCGGCAGCAGCACTCTGGCTGCCGGCACTTTAAATCTGCAGCTCAGCGTGCACTCACTGCTCACTGCTGGGCTGTTTGTGTACGGAAGTGCATCTGTGGGCGGAGCTACCGAGCAACAAGCTGAGCTCAACCCACAGATAAAGAGACTGCAGGAAGAGGAGCTGAACACCAAGGAACGCTGTATGTGACACCCCCCCCCCACCTACCCAAAGCTATATACCTCCAGTCACCCCTTTCACCACATCTGTATGGCCCCCTCACCAAATTTGTATGCCCCCCCACCAGATCTATATGGCCCCCAGCACACCCCAGCTCTGTATGCCTCCAGCCCCCTTCCACCAGATATGTATGCCCCAGCAACCCTCTTCTCACCAGAGCTATATGCCTCCAGCCACCCCCCTCACCAGATTTGTATGTCCCCCAGCCCCCACACCAGATTTGTATAACCCCCAGCCACCCCACCAGATCTATATGCCCCCCAGCACCCCCCAGCTCTGTATGCCTCCAGCCCCCTCCCACCAGATATGTATCCCAGCCTCCAACTTACCAAATATGCATGCCCCAGCAGCCCTCTCCTCACCAGAGCTGTATGCCTCCAGCCACCCCCCTCACCAGATTTGTATGTCCCCCAGCCCCCACACTAGATTTGTATGCCCCCAGCCCCCCCATCGGAGCTGTAAGTGCCCCCAGAGCTGTATAAGCCCCAACACCAGAGCTATATGCCCCTTAGTAATATCTATGCTACCAGTTATTTATATGTCCCACAGTAAAGTGTATTTCCCCCAGTAATGTGTATACCCCTTAGTAACGTGTATGCCCCTCAGTGAAAAACACAGACGTTATTCACTGACGTGTTAAACACGCATATGTCCCTTCATACTCCGTGATTCACGGCACACAGTGGTTGTCCATGTGCAATCCATGATACGTGATCCATACTCCGTGATTGCACATGGACATATACTCACCTGCCCCCGCTCCTGCTCTCCGTGGTGCTGAAGAGTCCCGCGATTCAGCATTCAGCCATCGCTCTCTCACCTCTGCAGCTACTTCCGGGTCAGCTCTGGCTGCATAAATGAATATGCATGCCATAATGAACCAGGCAGGAAGAAGCAGAGAGCAGCTGCTGAACTCAGCATCGCTGGAGAAGGTGAGTTGAAAAAGATTTTTATTTTAAATGTCCGTGTTTTTCTGGTACGTGTTTCACGGATCACACCATAGTGTGGTCTGTGGGACATTAGTGATGCCAGAAAAAAACAGACATGTTTCTGTGCGGCAATCATGGATACGCATGTACGCCGCACGGAGACACGGTCAGTGAAAAATCACTGATGTGTGTGCAGACCCATTGATTATAATGGGTCTGCATAGGTCAGTGATTCTGGTACGTATAAAAACTAGCACATACATACCAGAATCACTGACATCTGAAACAGGCCTAATATGTATGCCCCCTCAAGTACTGTCTATGCGCCAAGACCCTCCTGTGCTGTATATACTGTAGCCCCCAGCCCCTCCTGTGCTGTATATACTGTAACCCCCAGCCCCTCCTGTGCTGTATATACTGTAGCTCCCAGCCCCTCCTGTGCTGTATATACTGTAGCCCCCAGCCCCTCCTGTGATGTATATACTGTAACCCCCAGCCCCTCCTGTGCTGTATATACTGTAGCCCCCAGCCCCTCCTGTGCTGTATATACTGTAGCCTCAGTCCCTCCTGTGCTGTATATACTGTAGCCCCCAGCCACCACTCCTGTACTGTATATACTGTAGCCCCCAGCCACCACTCCTGTACTGTATATACTGTAGCCCCCAGCCACCACTCCTGTGCTGTATATACTGCAGCCGCCAGCCCCTCCTGTGCTGTATATACTGTAGCCCCCAGCCCCTCCTGTGCTGTATATACTGTAGCCCCCATCCTCTCCTGTACTGTATATACTGTAGCCCCCAGCCCCTCCTGTGCTGTATATACTGTAGCCCCCAGCCCCTCCTGTGCTGTATGTACTGTAGCCCCCAGCCCCTCCTGTGCTGTATGTACTGTAGCCCCCAGCCCCTCTTGTGCTGTATATGCTGTATATATACAGTGTGTATGTGTGTGTGTATATTTATATATATATATATAGATATATATATATTATAGTATATAAAACCCCCATCCTCCCTTGTGATACATACACAGCGGTGTCAGTGTGCACTGTGCGTGGCTAGGTCTGTTAAAGTGTTGCCAAGTGATCACATGCCAAGGAGGAGCTGGACAGAGACAAGCGGGGTAGGTGAGTGCGGCTGCTGCCGGCTTCCCCATGTTATTACCTCCAATGTGTGTATATGTATGATGTATATATCTGTGTATGTCAGTGCAGATGACTGTGTATAGATTTGTCTGTTTATATGTATTTTAGGGAATTTGTCTTCAAATATGTACCGTATATGTGCGTATGCCTGTGCCCACTATCAGGACTCACTGTGTCCTGGAGGCAGCGCGTCCTGACCTGCGGGGCTGCACGTTTCCTCCGCAGGAGAACGCAGCTGCCTGTGCCCACGATCAGGACTCGCTGTGTCCTGGAGGCAGCGGGTCCTGGCCTGCGGGGCTGTACGTCTCCTCCGCAGGAGAACGCAGCTGCCTGTGCCCACAATCAGGGTTCAGTGCGCTGCGGTCTCCTGCTGTGTTCTCTCTACGGAGGACACATGCAACTGCAGAAAACAATTGATATGCTGCAGTCTGGAAAGACGCTCCGCAGGTCAGTGTTTGCTGCAGAAAAAACAAGCACAGTGGGCACGGGGTTTCTAGAAATCCCTCCACTGTGCTTGTACTGTACAATGCGGCGCTTTAGACACAGCAAAAACACGCTACATCCAAAATGCTGCAAATACTGATCGTGGGCACGCAGCCTTAAACAATGTGATCAGCAGTGCTGAAAAGGATTGGATGTGGGCGTGACAAATTGCAAAATGGGTGTGGTTAGGGGGCGTGGCTACGCGCGCCGCATACTTTGTCCCTCTTTCTCATCTTTAAATGTTGGGTGGTATGGCTTTATTGTAGTGGCCAAAGATAAGCAGGCTAAAAATGGGCTGATGCAACTTCTGGGACACATCTTTGTAATTGCCCTGCAGGCCAAAATTTTCCATCCAGCCCCTGGTCATCATTATGATTTTGTTTATTTTAACCAGGTATAAAGGCCGTTGTTCTTCTAAATGTGATGTGTTTTTTCTTTTGTTACTATGCATATCCATTCCTGAGAATGTGACTCTAGTCTTGATACGGTAGCTAAGTGGGTGTGGTCCTTAAGAAGAAGTCCACATAGAAAAATATGAGGCCCATGTCCTGTTGACTTACAAAACTAGATTTACATGTAGCAAAGAAGGGTCCATATTTCAGGACTATAGAGGCGCAGAAACAAAATAAAAAGTATGCCATGTTCAAGAGAACAGCTGCATTTACACCAGGTAAAATCATACCTACTGTATTTACGGCAAACAGGTTGTCTTCCACACACAGAAGGTAACTATCAGCCAAAGGGCCAAGCCACTCATCTGTTCTACAATAGATTGGAGGGTGCTCCTGATTTAAGGCCACTTTACACGCAGCGACATCGCTAGCGATGTCGCTGCCGATCACACCCGGCCCCATCGTTTGTGCGTCACGGGCAAATCGCTGCCCGTGGCGCACAATATCGCTAGTACCCATCACATGGACTTACCTTCCTAACGACGTCGCTGTGGCCGGCGAACAGCCTCTTATCTAAGGGGGCGGTTTGGGGGCGTCACAGCGACGTCACACGGCAGGCGTCCAATAGAAGCGGAGTGGCGGAGAGCAGCCGCATGAAAGACACGCCCACCTCGTTGCCGGAGGACACAGGTACGGTGTTGTTCGTCGTTCCTGGGGTGTCACACATTGCGATGTGTGCTGCCTCAGGAACGACGAACAATCTGCGTCTAAAAGCAGCAACGACATTTGGGAAATAGACGACGTGTCAACAATCAACAATTTGGTGAGTATTTTACATCGTTAGCGGTCGCTCGTACGTGTCACACGCAACGATGTCACTAACGAAGCCGGATGTGCGTCACGAATTCCGTGACCCCAACGACATCTCATTAGCGATGTTGTTGCGTGTAAAGCCCCCTTTAGGTTCTTGTGGATATGGTGGCATTAAATAAAAACAGTATGTTGGCCCCTATTTTAGTTTTACTATAACCCTCCATTCCTTTTATGTACATCATTGTGTAACATAAACATAAATCAAAGGTCTCAGAAACCCTTCATCTCATCAGTTCCAGGAACTAAACATTTTGAAATCCTACTTCCATACTATCCATGTAGATGATGCCTGTATATTGCTTTCGTCCAGAAAGGATTATGGTGCTCTCTGCATAAATCTATCAAAATAATGAGACATTTTGTATCTTGACCTTCCTTCCTCTTTTCATAGCAGTAGCTGATACATTTGAGGTTTACTACCTCTTTATTAGAGATGAGCGAACCGGTCCCGGTTCGGCTCGAGGTCGGTTCGCCGAACGGAGCTCCCGTTCGAGTTCGGTTCGTCGAACGTTCGACGAACCGAACTCGAACTGCATAGGAAACAATGGCAGGCATTCACAAACACATAAAAACACCTAGAAAACACCCTCAAAGGTGTCCAAAAGGTGACAAACAACTCACAACACAACACAAACACATGGGAAAGTGACAAGGACATATACTCATGCGAAAACAAAACAGCTGGACAAGGAAAAAGAGGAGGACACACATATATATGAGTATATGCAAGGAAACATCGATTCCATTATTGTGCAACTTGAGCCCTGCTCATTTTAGGCTTCCAATCTTGATAAATTGCCTGAGCTCGCCACGTACGCCTTGGGGATCTTGTCGTGTCCTGCAGCCAGCGTTCTCTCGGAACCTGTCTTCAGTGCTGCTGGGGGTCTGCTGGCAGATAAGCACACGTGTCTGTCCACTGACAATGTGGACATGGCTCTCAGAGGACTTTTCTTTCCCTGGGTCAGCCAGGGGAGGTGAAAGGCACGCGTATTTTTGAGAGTGCTTCATGCAAAGCATCTTTTTCATCTTGAAAATTGAGTCAATTGATGCCAGTCAAGTGGGGTGTGTGTGGCCCAATTAGTGGCAACGAGAGAGACTGTGGTTGGAGTCCCCTCGCTGTGTTTCCGAAAAGAACCAAGATGAACAAGTCATGGCTCTCAGAGGACTTTTCTTCCCCTGGGTCAGCCAGGGGACGGGAAAGGCACGCGTATTTTTGAGAGTGCTTCATGCAAAGCATCTTTTTCTTTTTCAAAAGGGGGATCAACTGATGCCAGTCAAGTGGGGTGTGTGTGGCCCAATTAGTGGCAACGAGAGAGACTGTGGTTGGAGTCCCCTCGCTGTGTTTCCGAAAAGAACCAAGATGAACAAGTCATGGCTCTCAGAGGACTTTTCTTCCCCTGGGTCAGCCAGGGGAGGGGAAAGGCACGCGTATTTTTGAGAGTGCTTCATGCAAAGCATCTTTTTCTTTTTCAAAAGGGGGGTCAACTGATGCCAGTAAAGTGGGGTGTGTGTGGCCCAATTAGTGGCAACGAGAGAGACTGTGGTTGGAGTCCCCTCGCTGTGTTTCCGAAAAGAACCAAGATGAACAAGTCATGGCTCTCAGAGGACTTTTCTTCCCCTGGGTCAGCCAGGGGACGGGAAAGGCACGCGTATTTTTGAGAGTGCTTCATGCAAAGCATCTTTTTCATCTTGAAAATTGGGTCAACTGATGCCAGTCAAGTGGGGTGTGTGTGGCCCAATTAGTGGCAACGAGAGAGACTGTGGTTGGAGTCCCCTCACTGTGTTTCCGAAAAGAACCAAGATGAACAAGTCATGGCTCTCAGAAGACTTTTCTTCCCCTGGGTCAGCCAGGGGACGGGAAAGGCACGCGTATTTTTGAGAGTGCTTCATGCAAAGCATCTTTTTCTTTTTCAAAAGGGGGGTCAACTGATGCCAGTCAAGTGGGGTGTGTGTGGCCCAATTAGTGGCAACGAGAGAGACTGTGGTTGGAGTCCCCTCGCTGTGTTTCCGAAAAGAACCAAGATGAACAAGTCATGGCTCTCTGAGGACTTTTCTTCCCCTGGGTCAGCCAGGGGAGGGGAAAGGCACGCGTATTTTTGAGAGTGCTTCATGCAAAGCATCTTTTTCATCTTGAAAATTGAGTCAATTGATGCCAGTCAAGTGGGGTGTGTGTGGCCCAATTAGTGGCAACGAGAGAGACTGTGGTTGGAGTCCCCTCGCTGTGTTTCCGAAAAGAACCAAGATGAACAAGTCATGGCTCTCAGAGGACTTTTCTTCCCCTGGGTCAGCCAGGGGACGGGAAAGGCACGCGTATTTTTGAGAGTGCTTCATGCAAAGCATCTTTTTCATCTTGAAAATTGGGTTAACTGATGCCAGTCAAGTGGGGTGTGTGTGGCCCAATTAGTGGCAACGAGAGAGACTGTGGTTGGAGTCCCCTCACTGTGTTTCCGAAAAGAACCAAGATGAACAAGTCATGGCTCTCAGAAGACTTTTCTTCCCCTGGGTCAGCCAGGGGACGGGAAAGGCACGCGTATTTTTGAGAGTGCTTCATGCAAAGCATCTTTTTCTTTTTCAAAAGGGGGGTCAACTGATGCCAGTCAAGTGGGGTGTGTGTGGCCCAATTAGTGGCAACGAGAGAGACTGTGGTTGGAGTCCCCTCGCTGTGTTTCCGAAAAGAACCAAGATGAACAAGTCATGGCTCTCAGAAGACTTTTCTTCCCCTGGGTCAGCCAGGGGACGGGAAAGGCACGCGTATTTTTGAGAGTGCTTCATGCAAAGCATCTTTTTCTTTTTCAAAAGGGGGGTCAACTGATGCCAGTCAAGTGGGGTGTGTGTGGCCCAATTAGTGGCAACGAGAGAGACTGTGGTTGGAGTCCCCTCGCTGTGTTTCCGAAAAGAACCAAGATGAACAAGTCATGGCTCTCAGAGGACTTTTCTTCCCCTGGGTCAGCCAGGGGACGGGAAAGGCACGCGTATTTTTGAGAGTGCTTCATGCAAAGCATCTTTTTCATCTTGAAAATTGGGTCAACTGATGCCAGTCAAGTGGGGTGTGTGTGGCCCAATTAGTGGCAACGAGAGAGACTGTGGTTGGAGTCCCCTCACTGTGTTTCCGAAAAGAACCAAGATGAACAAGTCATGGCTCTCAGAAGACTTTTCTTCCCCTGGGTCAGCCAGGGGACGGGAAAGGCACGCGTATTTTTGAGAGTGCTTCATGCAAAGCATCTTTTTCTTTTTCAAAAGGGGGGTCAACTGATGCCAGTCAAGTGGGGTGTGTGTGGCCCAATTAGTGGCAACGAGAGAGACTGTGGTTGGAGTCCCCTCGCTGTGTTTCCGAAAAGAACCAAGATGAACAAGTCATGGCTCTCAGAGGACTTTTCTTCCCCTGGGTCAGCCAGGGGAGGGGAAAGGCACGCGTATTTTTGAGAGTGCTTCATGCAAAGCATCTTTTTCATCTTGAAAATTGAGTCAATTGATGCCAGTCAAGTGGGGTGTGTGTGGCCCAATTAGTGGCAACGAGAGAGACTGTGGTTGGAGTCCCCTCGCTGTGTTTCCGAAAAGAACCAAGATGAACAAGTCATGGCTCTCAGAGGACTTTTCTTCCCCTGGGTCAGCCAGGGGACGGGAAAGGCACGCGTATTTTTGAGAGTGCTTCATGCAAAGCATCTTTTTCATCTTGAAAATTGGGTTAACTGATGCCAGTCAAGTGGGGTGTGTGTGGCCCAATTAGTGGCAACGAGAGAGACTGTGGTTGGAGTCCCCTCACTGTGTTTCCGAAAAGAACCAAGATGAACAAGTCATGGCTCTCAGAAGACTTTTTTTCCCCTGGGTCAGCCAGGGGACGGGAAAGGCACGCGTATTTTTGAGAGTGCTTCATGCAAAGCATCTTTTTCTTTTTCAAAAGGGGGGTCAACTGATGCCAGTCAAGTGGGGTGTGTGTGGCCCAATTAGTGGCAACGAGAGAGACTGTGGTTGGAGTCCCCTCGCTGTGTTTCCGAAAAGAACCAAGATGAACAAGTCATGGCTCTCAGAGGACTTTTCTTCCCCTGGGTCAGCCAGGGGAGGGGAAAGGCACGCGTATTTTTGAGAGTGCTTCATGCAAAGCATCTTTTTCTTTTTCAAAAGGGGGGTCAACTGATGCCAGTCAAGTGGGGTGTGTGTGGCCCAATTAGTGGCAACGAGAGAGACTGTGGTTGGAGTCCCCTCGCTGTGTTTCCGAAAAGAACCAAGATGAACAAGTCATGGCTCTCAGAGGACTTTTCTTCCCCTGGGTCAGCCAGGGGACGGGAAAGGCACGCGTATTTTTGAGAGTGCTTCATGCAAAGCATCTTTTTCATCTTGAAAATTGGGTCAACTGATGCCAGTCAAGTGGGGTGTGTGTGGCCCAATTAGTGGCAACGAGAGAGACTGTGGTTGGAGTCCCCTCGCTGTGTTTCCGAAAAGAACCAAGATGAACAAGTCATGGCTCTCAGAGGACTTTTCTTCCCCTGGGTCAGCCAGGGGACGGGAAAGGCACGCGTATTTTTGAGAGTGCTTCATGCAAAGCATCTTTTTCATCTTGAAAATTGGGTCAACTGATGCCAGTCAAGTGGGGTGTGTGTGGCCCAATTAGTGGCAACGAGAGAGACTGTGGTTGGAGTCCCCTCACTGTGTTTCCGAAAAGAACCAAGATGAACAAGTCATGGCTCTCAGAAGACTTTTCTTCCCCTGGGTCAGCCAGGGGACGGGAAAGGCACGCGTATTTTTGAGAGTGCTTCATGCAAAGCATCTTTTTCTTTTTCAAAAGGGGGGTCAACTGATGCCAGTCAAGTGGGGTGTGTGTGGCCCAATTAGTGGCAACGAGAGAGACTGTGGTTGGAGTCCCCTCGCTGTGTTTCCGAAAAGAACCAAGATGAACAAGTCATGGCTCTCAGAGGACTTTTCTTCGCCTGGGTCAGCCAGGGGAGGGGAAAGGCACGCGTATTTTTGAGAGTGCTTCATGCAAAGCATCTTTTTCTTTTTCAAAAGGGGGGTCAACTGATGCCAGTCAAGTGGGGTGTGTGTGGCCCAATTAGTGGCAACGAGAGAGACTGTGGTTGGAGTCCCCTCGCTGTGTTTCCGAAAAGAACCAAGATGAACAAGTCATGGCTCTCAGAGGACTTTTCTTCCCCTGGGTCAGCCAGGGGACGGGAAAGGCACGCGTATTTTTGAGAGTGCTTCATGCAAAGCATCTTTTTCATCTTGAAAATTGGGTCAACTGATGCCAGTCAAGTGGGGTGTGTGTGGCCCAATTAGTGGCAACGAGAGAGACTGTGGTTGGAGTCCCCTCGCTGTGTTTCCGAAAAGAACCAAGATGAACAAGTCATGGCTCTCAGAAGACTTTTCTTCCCCTGGGTCAGCCAGGGGACGGGAAAGTCACGCGTATTTTTGAGAGTGCTTCATGCAAAGCATCTTTTTTTTTTTAAAAGGGGGGTCAACTGATGCCAGTCAAGTGGGGTGTGTGTGGCCCAATTAGTGGCAACGAGAGAGACTGTGGTTGGAGTCCCCTCGCTGTGTTTCCGAAAAGAACCAAGATGAACAAGTCATGGCTCTCAGAGGACTTTTCTTCCCCTGGGTCAGCCAGGGGAGGGGAAAGGCACGCGTATTTTTGAGAGTGCTTCATGCAAAGCATCTTTTTCTTTTTCAAAAGGGGGGTCAACTGATGCCAGTCAAGTGGGGTGTGTGTGGCCCAATTAGTGGCAACGAGAGAGACTGTGGTTGGAGTCCCCTCGCTTTTTTTTACATGATTTTCGAAGGGCATGACATGCCTACGAGGTTGAGTTTCATCATCTGCAACTTGTTGGCAACAGAAAGGCTGCCTTTACACCCTTTTGAGACCGAGGATTTTCGAGACCTTATGCCCATTGCAGTGCCCCAAGAGCCGATGGCCAGTCGTCACTCCTTCTCCAAGGAAGGCGTGCCCGCGCTACCACAGTAGGTCGCACACAACCTCACCGATTCCTTGAGAAACTCTGTGTGTGACAGGGTGCATTTCACCACAGATACTTGGACCAGTAAGCATGGACATGGGCGTTACATGTTGCTGACTGGGCACTGGGTAACTATGGTGAGAGATGGAGAAGGGTTTGCTGTACAAGTCTTGCCGTCCCCACGACTTGTGTGTCAATCCTTCCTCTGTATGTACAAGTTCCTCCACTGCTTCTGCCTCCTCAACCTCGTGTGGGTCCTCCACCTCGGCCCAAACCCTGTTTGGTCTAGCCACCCTTCCTTGTAACTGCGCCCAAGGAATCCCACACACCTCCTTACTATGCTGGCAGCAGAGCTCAAGGCCATCAGGCGGTCAAATGTTTACTTTTAAATGTAGGGGAAATGTGAGACACCGCTGAGGAATTGTGGACGGTTAGCTCTGGAGAGTGAGACCGAGTTTCATCAATGGTTGTCTACAGTCAACCAGCAGTCAGGGAAGGTCGGGTGCGACAATGATGCAAACCAGTCTGCGACCCTTCTTCAGGGCAATGTGACACACGTGCCTTGTATGGCTCACGTGTTGAACCTGGTTGTCCAGCAATTTTTAAAATACCATCCCGGCCTACACGGCCTTGTGCAGCGGGAACGCTGCTGTGTGCTCACTTTCATCCTTCGCACCCAGCAGCTCAACAACTGTCATCGCTCGGGAAGTCTTAGGGTCTGGCGGTTAAACGCCGGAAATGCGATGTTCCGACACGCAGGAATTGGAATCTGCACATGTTGCAGCGTGTGTGGCAGCACCGCAGAGCCCTGCTGAAATACGGTATGACGTATACCCTGGGCTAACTTGATCCAGAGGTGGTGCAGATCACGCTGCTGGAGTGGTGTCAGATCAAGGACCTATGCACCCTTATACACAGTTTACAAATGTCGACGAAGATGTTTAGCACTGGCAATGCCATTCTCAGCGTGACAATTCTGGTCATCTACATGATGGAGCACACTGTAAGCATTATTCGGAGTCAGGTATTGGTCCAAGAGGAAGTTGAGGAAGTACAGGAGGAGTCATATGCAGAAGGGATAATAAGATCTACAAGGTCCATACGGTAAGCGGCACCTAGGCAGCAGTTATGGTGGGGGATAGGGATTAACAAAGGCGCATAGTATCAGCAAAAATTGTTGAGGAAGGTGCAGGAGCCATGAAGAAATGGAGGACGAACTTGCGATGGGCATGGAAGACTCAGCAGATGAGTGAGAGCTTGCTCACATTTCGGTTGTGCGAGGTTGGGGGGAGAGGGCAGAGGAAGGAGGCACGATTCTTACCTCTCTGCCACCAACACACCAAGGACTTGGTCCTCCTGGATGCACAAGACACATGAGCGTCTTCTTGCTGCACTACCTACAACATGACCCTCGGATTGTAGGAATTCGAAGTAATGCTAACTACTGGGTTGCCACACTGTTAGATCCCCGGTACAAGACAAAATTTGGCGAAATAATTCCTGCCATATAAAGGGACGCACGTGTACAGGAGTATCTTCAGAAGGTGTTACGCAATCTTCGATATGCTTTTCCACTAAACACCAGTGCTGCACAGAGTGAATCTCAACGCTTTGTCATGGATAGGAGGAAATGGTCTTTAACTTGTCCACATCTGAGGGACCGAGGGCTGGCTGTTGTGCTGAGATGCCATTGAGTACGGTGTCCGTGCAGAGTTGCACTTTTGGTCATATACAAAATGAGTTGAAAAAGGACAGATGCGGGTGAAAAGGGGAACAGGTGTGTTGGAAAGGGGAAAAAAGTTTTGGTCCGTGGGTTTGGTGGTTAAGCAAAAGTAACATTTGATGAAGAAACACCATCTGTTACGGTGGGACTGGCAGATTTGGATAAGGTGGTATATACTATGTTACCGCTATATAACGTAAATTAATAAGAAAAGAAAGAGAAAGGTATATATCCCCATCAGCAGTCAGTGTCCACCATGCTCCCATATGGAAAAGGAGAGGTTGGCAACTGGAAGGTTCGGTGGAGGATACAGAGCTGTGTGGCTATGAAACTAATAGTAGCCTGAACCAAGTTAGACGCCACTCGGATCTTGAGACTGGGAGCCCTGTTAGCGTAACAGGGTCCACACGCCCACCGAGCCCAGGAACTCCCTGTTAACATCACAGGGGCCATTCAGGACGCTGACCGTTTGCATTGGGGCCACACCTGTGAACAGCAGGCGCATCAGCAGCAGCAGGCCTGTTAATGCCACTGGGCTGCACAAGCAGGACTTGTAGGACAGGAGCTGGTCTTAACCGTTCTGCGTTACCAACTGTGGTGGCGGCCTGCATCGACGCCCTATCCCTGCCTACCTCTGGCCTAAAGCCGCAATGGGTTCAACACATGGAGGTGTGCTCTTTCGGAGCATAATAGAACACTGCGCACCTCCTTGTTGTCTCCAGCCCCTTTTATAACCTGGGTCCGCCCCAAACCAGGGTGGACCACAATGCACCTCCTGGAGACAAAAGCAGAGTGATACGTCATGAGTGGCATAACTAGCGTCCTATTTGGAACCGCAACTTCAATGATGACCTCATGGCTGTCATGACCCAAACACCTCACCAGTCATCGTCTGACCATCAATAATGCGGTGACAAGTCATAGGGGCGGGCCTCTGCAAGCCATTTGGGAGTGGCCTGGCCACATCGTCAGGACACCTGATGCCCTGTGGTCTAAATGGGCCCCCCACATCAGGGGAAGGGCCAAAGAGTTCATTACTGGACCTAGTTTCTGATGCAGTAAGTGCCTGACCATGGTCAGTTGCATGAAATACAGTCTCTGAAAAAAGACTATCAGCTTTAGCATGGTGTCTAGGCACAACACAGGACTTAGACCCGGCACGGAGTGCAAGTACCTGTGCAAAGAGGCTTTTTGCACTAAGTGTGGGAGCATGCGCTGTAGCCCGAAATGAAGACTTAGCCTCAGGAATGGCACAGTCAGGCTGAGCATACTCACTAGGCGAAACACTGGAGTTAGGCTGCGGCTGGGGTAAATCGGCACACGCATGCGCACTAGCTGCCTCTCCACACTTAGACGTGGAGGAGAAAGCAGCCAGCTGGACAACCCGAGGCACAGGCCTAAATGGCAGCTGATGCCTGGGCGCAACTGAAACCGCAGCAGGCTGCTTGCGTTTAAGGCGTCACCGTTTTGTAACAACAAATAACATCAAAAAGAACAGGTGTACTTCTTCCCATGGATAATCTGATATCATCCCTTTTTTCATGGACACGACCATCGCTAACAAATGTAGATGAGGCCAAATCAGCAGCTGCTTCAATGGATCTGAATTGCTCCATAAAGTGACCTCTCCTCCACCCCAATTTCAAGATCCCAAATACTCCATTCCTCTGTGGTGTCAATCCAATCGCACTTGCTTCCTAACAGCTCTCAAGTTTCCACCAGCCCTGCTGAGTATGGGGTGACAGAGATGGTTGAGTTTGCATAGCTGTTCAGTCGCACTATAGCCTGGGAATCAGAGGTCTGCTCCAAAGCTGCAATGAGTACAGACAAGGAAGTTATTATTATTTTTATTATTATTGATTTATAGAGCACCATTGATTCCATGGTGCTGTACATGAGAAGGGGGTTACATACAGAATACATATACAAGTAACTATAGACAGACTGGTACAGAGGGAAGAGGGCCCTGCCCTTGCGGGATTACATTCTAAAGGATTTTTGGGAGGAGACAGTAGGAGTGGTGTAGGTTGAGCGTCAAGTACGTATGGTGGTGGTGTCATTGAAGGTTATAGTCATTTCTGAACAGATGAGTTTTCAGATTCAGTTTGAAGCTTGCGTGTGTAGCATATAATCTAACGTGTTGAGGTAGCGAGTTCCATGAGACAGGGGAAATGATCTGCGCAGATAGCCTGAAGCTTTGTGACTGGGATCCAGGCCCCGATGAAGAAGGTGCTGTGCCTAATCTACACCCTCATTTCCAAAAATTAAATCCTCCTGGTGGAGACAATGGGGAACATGATGAGGAGCACAGATACCTGATTGGAAGGACAACTTTACTATTCGGTCAGGGCAGGAAGAGGTTGTCTCGGAGGACTCAGGACGAGGGGAATGAAAACACACAGGGTTATTGATGAGGTTGGAGACAACACTTACTGTCAAACCAAAGTCAGCCAGTCGATGAGGTCAGCAGAGGAGGTGGAGGAGGATGCTACTGACGACGAGGTTACGTTGCGTCTTCCTGGCCAGAGACAAAGTACTGGAAGCACGTCAACAACTGAATCCTGGACCACAACTTTGACTTTGAGCAGATGTCGTGTTGGCTATGCAGGTCGCATGGGCTGTAAGCCTTTCCTAGCCTGTGAATTTTTGGACATCGCAAAGGATCACCAAAGTCATGTAATCTGTAAGATTTGTCAACAATCTGTAAGTAGAAGGCAAAAACTCACACTTTTGAGTACTTCCTCCATGAAGTATCACATGGATATGAATTGACAGAGTGAAGGTGTATTGCTCAGCTTTAGCAACTGTCAACGCAATATGCTTATTTGCCGTTCATTGCATGCATTGTTGCAGACTACACACAAGGGGCTGCTGTTTTTTTGGATCTGCCTTTGGTCACTATAGCAATATAAAATTGCTCTTCGGGTGTGGACTTGGAGATGCTGTCTATGAACAGAAGGAAAAGCTAAAGGTGTGTGTTACAGCAAGGAGCCACCGCGGAAACACTTCGTTCAATTGTGAGGGGAGTTGTGTTGTACTTTGATGATGAGCACTGTAACGTCAGTGAGCAGCATCCTGTGCCACAGAGCAACATTCTTACGGTGCTGTCTATACTGTTTACCGTGAGAGGAGCGTAAAGTCTGTATTTCTGGCAACTGGACATCACAGTACCCGGGTACGGTAGGCTGTGCCCAGACAATAATGCGGGCACGCAACACTTTGTTTTATTAGCAATACACATATCTGTTCTGGGTAGGCCGACTATATAGACAATAAGACTTGCTGCCTCTGCACTGTCAAATTGTCACGTACAGTTTAAATCATAGAGGGACAGCAACACATGTTTGCATTGACTGTTGCTTTTCAAGATTTCCATGACTGTGTTGCAGAGCTGTGTGGTTTGCATTCACACTGTTATCATCTGCAATATCTGTGAGGCTTCAGCTAACAAGGGTATTCAGGGGGGGTCATGTGTTTTGTCTATGTTTAGGTAGATAACTTGTAAGCTCTTGTGATGCGCCACTGGTAAGTCGTGTTCGCACACACACACACACGCACAAACACACAATTACTGCTACACAGAGGGATTAGCAGGTAGTAGGCAACAGAATAGATTGTTCAATTATTTTAATTGTATGCATGGTTCTTATTGTTTGTTTTGGTAAAGTTAAACAATCATTTATCAACCCAACTGCCTAGAGTCCTTTTCCTGTTGCCTGGTTTTGCTGTATACTGGGGAGCCCACCCAGTACACGACTTAAAATGAAGCATAAGTCGCAATGTGAATTTCACTGTCCTACAATGCGGCCTAGCGTGCCTGTGCAACCACCGCCTGCCCCATCAAGTGCATCTGCGTGCTCTTCATCCTCTGTGACTGTGGGGACAGCAGTCACACATGGTTTTTCACACTGAACTTCCACTCCTTTACCCGCAACAGGGAGTGTGATTGGCAGGTCATCACTTGTTTTGGAAGTGGAAACAGAAGGTATTGTTGAACTGTCAGACATCGAGAGAACCATCATTGGATGCAGGCTACATTATATCTACGCCTGCACCTTCGTCACAGATTGCCTGGACTACCTGCAGTTAATAATTGCATTCCAGAAATGGAAAGGAGTGTAGAATGCACATGTGTTGTACCTTGCTTGGCAGCAAAGGAACACTAACTTAGTATTCCAGACAATTTTAGGAAGGCAGAAAAAGAGTCAGCTCTTTGTGCAAATTAAATAGCGTGGCAAAAGTGGACAGATGGGTACAGTGGCCGTGTTCTGTGGGTACCAGGACAGTAAAAGAAGCCTCACTTTCTATCCCTCCTAATGATCAAATGCAGCAAGGAATTCCCTGAGTTTGCTATAAAATTAGCATAGCTAAATGTGCAGGAGGGTGTCATGCGGAGGTGCTAGAAATAGCTTGGCACCAGTGGGGCACTAATGGAATACAACAGCCAGTTCTATGATGCCACTAAATGGCAATATTTTTTGCTATCATTATAGCTTATTAAAAACAGAGCAGGAGGGTGTCATGCAGAGGTGCTAGAAATAGCTTGGCACCAGTGGGGCACTAATGGAATACAACAGCCAGTTCTATGATGCCACTAAATGGCAGTATTTTTTGCTATCATTATAGCTTATTAAAAACAGAGCAGGAGGGTGTCATGCAGAGGTGCTAGAAATAGCTTGGCACCAGTGGGGCACTAATGGAATACAACAGCCAGTTCTATGATGCCACTAAATGGCAGTATTTTTTGCTATCATTATAGCTTATTAAAAACAGAGCAGGAGGGTGTCATGCAGAGGTGCTAGAAATAGCTTGGCACCAGTGGGGCACTAATGGAATACAACAGCCAGTTCTATGATGCCACTAAATGGCAGTATTTTTTGCTATCATTATAGCTTATTAAAAACAGAGCAGGAGGGTGTCATGCAGAGGTGCTAGAAATAGCTTGGCACCAGTGGGGCACTAATGGAATACAACAGCCAGTTCTATGATGCCACTAAATGACAGTATTTTTTGCTATCATTATAGCTTATTAAAAACAAAGCAGGAGGGTGTCATGCAGAGGTGCTAGAAATAGCTTGGCACCAGTGGGGCACTAATGGAATACAACAGCCAGTTCTATGATGCCACTAAATGGCAGTATTTTTTGCTATCATTATAGCTTATTAAAAACAGAGCAGGAGGGTGTCATGCAGAGGTGCTAGAAATAGCTTGGCACCAGTGGGGCACTAATGGAATACAACAGCCAGTTCTATGATGCCACTAAATGGCAGTATTTTTTGCTATCATTATAGCTTATTAAAAACAGAGCAGGAGGGTGTCATGCAGACGTGCTGCAAATATCTTTGCACTAGTGTGACTAGACAAAAGTCCAATAGCCACGTTTAGGATGCCACTAGGTACACTGAGTGTTTGCTAGTATAATGGCTTAGTTAAAAAGAGTTTGAGTGTGCAATGCAGGCAGACGTGCTGCAAATATCTTTGCACTAGTGGGACTATAGCAAAGTCCAATAGCCACGTTTAGGATGCCACTAGGTACACTGAGTGTTTGCTAGTATAATGGCTTAGTAACAATGAGTTTGAGTGTGCAATGCAGGCAGACGTGCTGCAAATATCTTTGCACTAGTGGGACTAGACAAAAGTCCAATAGCCACGTTTAGGATGCCACTAGGTACACTGAGTGTTTTCTAGTATAATGGCTTAGTTAAAAAGAGTTTGAGTGTGCAATGCAGGCAGACGTGCTGCAAATATCTTTGCACTAGTGGGACTAGACAAAAGTCCAATAGCCATGTTTAGGATGCCACTAGGTACACTGACTGTTTGCTAGTATAATGGCTTAGTTAAAAAGAGTTTGAGTGTGCAATGCAGGCAGACGTGCTGCAAATATCTTTGCACTAGTGGGACTATAGCAAAGTCCAATAGCCACGTTTAGGATGCCACTAGGTACACTGAGTGTTTGCTAGTATAATGGCTTAGTAACAATGAGTTTGAGTGTGCAATGCAGGCAGACGTGCTGCAAATATCTTTGCACTAGTGGGACTATAGCAAAGTCCAATAGCCACGTTTAGGATGCCACTAGGTACACTGAGTGTTTGCTAGTATAATGGCTTAGTTAAAAAGAGTTTGAGTGTGCAATGCAGGCAGACGTGCTGCAAATATCTTTGCACTAGTGGGACTAGACAAAAGTCCAATAGCCACGTTTAGGATGCCACTAGGTACACTGACTGTTTGCTAGTATAATGGCTTAGTTAAAAAGAGTTTGAGTGTGCAATGCAGGCAGACGTGCTGCAAATATCTTTGCACTAGTGGGACTATAGCAAAGTCCAATAGCCACGTTTAGGATGCCACTAGGTACACTGAGTGTTTGCTAGTATAATGGCTTAAAAGGACTGATGGAAAGTGCTCTCCCTAAGCTGTCCAGCGCTGTGGATGGAGCGCATACAGCTGTATCGGCGATAGGATTTAGGACGGAGCTGCGCCAGTGATGTCTGACACCAAGGACGCAGAAGAGATAATGGCGTCCGGACGGGCAGATACTCGTTTTTATAATGCAGGGACATGTGACATGGACATCCTATCACACATGCCGTTGCTTCTCTGGCTAAAAGTCCACTTAGCTGTGTGTGTGTCTGGGATTGGCTGACATGCTGGCCCGCCCCACTACACGCGCGCGCTTAGGGAAGGAAGACAAGGAAAAAAAAAAAAAATGGCGATCGCCATTATAGAAACAGCAGTGATCTGAAGGCGCTGTTCACGCACACTATACACTGAAATGTCATAATAGTGTGAGTCACAGAGTGACTTACACTATTACAGCGGAAAGCCAGCTAGGAATTAGCTGTTTTTTTGCTGCTAGAACCGTTCTCGAACGTTTCTAGAACTATCGAGCTTTTGCAAAAAGCTCGAGTTCTAGTTCAATCTAGAACAGGCCCCAAAATCACTCGAGCCTAGAACTGGAGAACCTCGAACCGCGCTCAACTCTACTCTTTATAAATCTCAGGTGCATATAGCCCTTCATACAGTATACATGAAGATATTTTGCACCAAGCATCTCATGATGTACAGATTTCCAGAGGCTGGTTATTAATTATTCAAAATCCGGATGGTCCATGGATGAGAGTAACAGCATCTGGACACCTACATACACCTAAAGCCATTAGTATGATGCTAAGTTTTACTACTAGCAGGCAGTAGGCAGACATGTAAGCTCGACCAGTTTTACTGGGTGTCACCTTATTTTCAGCCGCTTCTACCTGGTTAACTTGTCAGATATAGCTGTCACCCTGATTTTGGGATCCCACAGTTAATAATAATAATTAGTGATGAGCGAGTACTAAAAAGCTCGGGTGCTCGAAGCTCGGGCCGAGCCTCCCAAGATACTCGTGTACTCGGCCCGAGCAACGAGCCCAATGTTATCCTATGGGAGACCCGAGTATTTTTGTGAAATGACCCCCCGGCAGCATGGAGAAACCCTAAAAATGCCACAAAAGTCTCAGAAGAGTGCTCAAATGACATGGCAACAGCATGGGGAAGACCCCTTGAAGCATTTATCACTGAAAAGTCACAGCTGTGAACAATTTTGTCCGCGTTTTACGCCATTTTTACGGACTCACCAGAAAACCTTCCAAAATGACCCCAAAATGATTTTTCATGGCGGAAATGTTAAGGGCACATACCCAATAGTGAGATAGAGCTGGTGTATGTTACTTTTTGAGATTAATACATGAAAGATTTTACGTGAAAACATTGTGTGGCACTCCGATGTCCCTGAGAAGAGACGTACATGAAGGCCTCTTGAGTCTAATGTGCCCATTTTGAGGAAGTGAGTCTTTGTAGTATTTTCCTTTGCCAGGGCAGTCCAAAATTGTGAGGTTCACCAATGCCCCTGCATACAGACGTGCATGAGGGAATGTAAACCTGAAGTGCCCATTGTAAGGAAGTGGGTCTATTGTAGTATAGCCCTTAGGCAGGGCAGCCAAAAATTGGGAGGCTCCACATTGTCCCTGGATAGAGACGTGCATGATGGCCTGTAAACCTGAAGTGCCCATTGTAAGGAAGTGGGTCTATTGTAGTATAGCCCTTAGGCAGGGCAGCCAAAAATTGGGAGGCTCCACATTGTCCCTGGATAGAGACGTGCATGATGGCCTGTAAACCTGAAGTGCCCATTGTAAGGAAGTGGGTCTATTGTAGTATAGCCCTTAGGCAGGGCAGCCAAAAATTGGGAGGCTCCACGTTGTCCCTGGATAGAGACGTGCATGAGGGCCTGTAAACCTGAAGTGCCCATTGTAAGGAAGTGGGTCTATTGTAGTATAGCCCTTAGGCAGGGCAGCCAAAAATTGGGAGGCTCCACATTGTCCCTGGATAGAGACGTGCATGATGGCCTGTAAACCTGAAGTGCCCATTGTAAGGAAGTGGGTCTATTGTAGTATAGCCCTTAGGCAGGGCAGCCAAAAATTGGGAGGCTCCACATTGTCCCTGGATAGAGACGTGCATGATGGCCTGTAAACCTGAAGTGCCCATTGTAAGGAAGTGGGTCTATTGTAGTATAGCCCTTAGGCAGGGCAGCCAAAAATTGGGAGGCTCCACGTTGTCCCTGGATAGAGACGTGCATGAGGGCCTGTAAACCTGAAGTGCCCATTGTAAGGAAGTGGGTCTATTGTAGTATAGCCCTTAGGCAGGGCAGCCAAAAATTGGGAGGCTCCACATTGTCCCTGGATAGAGACGTGCATGATGGCCTGTAAACCTGAAGTGCCCATTGTAAGGAAGTGGGTCTATTGTAGTATAGCCCTTAGGCAGGGCAGCCAAAAATTGGGAGGCTCCACGTTGTCCCTGGATAGAGACGTGCATGAGGGCCTGTAAACCTGAAGTGCCCATTGGAAGGAAGTGGGTCTATTGTAGTATAGCCCTTAGGCAGGGCAGCCAAAAATTGGGAGGCTCCACGTTGTCCCTGGATAGAGACCTTTTAGGTTCTTAGTGCCTCCGTGCTTGCATTTAAAAACCGCACGTGTGTGCCTGTTGGTGGCAGCTTTCCGCTGCATTTGTGTGAGTTTTGCAAAAACTTGGATATAACGCACAAGTCTAGTGAATACACATCAGCACAGCATTGCAAAATGCGCAAGGGCGTTGTCAACGAACAAGGAAGTGGACGTGATGGTGGTGCAGGCAGAGACCGAGGTTGTGTGCAAGCTCTAATTTCGCCACAACAAAGGGCCACATCTAGTCGCTCGCACGTCCTGTCCCAAATTCTTGGGGACCGCTGCAGTACACCGCTCTTGAACCAAGACCAGTGTCAACAGGTTGTTAGTTGGATAGCGGATAATGCTTCCAGTCAGATTGGCACCACCACAAACACTCTGTCTTCCACACGGTCAAGTGTCAGTAGCCGTGATACTGCACCGCACATTTCAGAAACTGATCCTCCTTCCTACCACCAGGCCGAGTACACGTCCACGGACATTACTGATCCCACACTTGGACACTCGGAAGAGCTGTTCGTTCACGTTTCCATTCACAAATTCTGGCCTCTCGCCAGCTCCTGTTGAAGTGGGCCATGACGAGATTGTATGTACAGATGCCCAAATATTTGAGCAGCCACGTTCTCACGAAGTTGGCAACGTGTCTCAACAAGGGGTGGACGATGATGAGACACAATTGTCAGGAAGTCAGGAGGAGGAGCAGGGTGCGGAAGAGGAAGACGACGTGGTGGATGATCCAGTAACTGACCCAACCTGGCAGGAGGATATGCAGAGCGAGGACAGCAGTGCACAGGGGGAGGGAGGCGTAGCATCCCAACAGGCAGTAAGAAGCAGAGTGGTGGCCCCAGGCAGACGTCAGGCAACTGTTCCCCGGAACAACACGACACAAGGTGCCTGTACAAATGTTAGGTCTTCCCGAGTCTGGCTGTAATACTATTGTATGTATTGAGGATTTCGATTGCGTTAGGGCAATGACAACCAGAGACGAGTTCTTGGTGCAAGACGTTTATAATATGCAACCAGCAAATATGTACATAAACGGAACAAAAACACAGTAGAACATAAATACAGGAAATACCTTCCAGGGACGGAGCGAAAGGGAATTCCCGGGACCGCGCACCGGACTCCCCCAGGGAGACCACCAAGAGCGAACCCCTATACAGGGACTGTCTGACAATCACCCCAGAAGCCCTAAATGCGCAGCAGCCGGGACACAAAAGGGCAATAGGTAAGTCCAAAAATGTCCGTACGTGATGTGAGTCCAGAGTGGTATTAAACGGAAGGAACCGGGCAGAAGTGCCGACCAAAGACGGCAAACGGAGTCCGGGCACAGCTAGATGATACCAGATGAAGTCCAGAGTCGGTGTCGGTTGTTTTCCAAGAGGATCCGAATAACAATCAGGAACCAAAAGCTGCAGGGCAAGAGCACACAGGAAGCAGTATACTCAGGCACTGGACTAAGCTTTAGGGGCGGCTTTTAAACAGATGGACAGGAAGTAGGGCAACAGAACAGAAAACTCCATGTTAACAAAGGGCAAGCTCTTTCAAAAGAAAACTGGAAAACCCGGAACTCTGACACTGGCAGTTTTTTAAGTTGGCTCCAGATGATTCTAAAAAGGCCATTTGCAACACCTGCCATGCCAGCATCAGCAGGGGTACCAAAACTAGCAGCCTGACCACCACCAGCATGATCAGGCACATGTCAGCCAAGCACCCGACTTTGTGGGAAGTACAACAGAGTCCAGGAGCAGTGCTTGCTGATGTCACTGCTACGTCTTCGCTGGTTGTGCATGCGAGCCAATCCCCTGTCCATGCTGCCTGCGAACAAGCCTCCTCCACTCCTGCACCTGCAGTTGCCTACGCAGAAAGAACACCATCATCAAGCACGTCCTTGTCCCAGCGCAGCGTTCAGTTATCCATTCAGCAAACCTTTGAACGCAGGCGCAAATACACTGCCAACACCCCACATGCCACAGTTCTAAATGCTAACATTTCGCGACTGCTTGCGCTGGAAATGTTGCCTTTTAGGCTGGTTGAGACAGAAGCATTCCGCGACCTGATGGTGGCAGCTGTCCCACGTTACTCGGTCCACAGCCGCCACTATTTCTCCCGGTGTGCCGTCCCCGCATTGCATAACCACGTGTCACAAAACATCACACGTGCCCTGAACAACGCTGTTTCAGCCAAAGTCCACCTAACCACAGACACGTGGACAAGTGCATGTGGGCAAGGCCGCTACATCTCGTTGACGTCACACTGGGTTAATATTGTGCAAGCTGGGACCCAGTCTGAGCGAGGGACGGAACACGTCCTTCACACACCAAGTTTTGCAGGCCCTACCTCAGTCAGGGTTTCACACACACTCTACAGCTCCGGAATGTCATGCTCCTCAGCCTCCTCCTCCTCCTGCGCATCCTGATCCACTTTACCCTCCACACCAGTCCCAAGCTGGAAGTGTCGCGGGCGGAGGAGGGGACGGTGCGCTATCCCACTGCTCGGGTCCGGCTGACGCAGCTCTACGGCTGCTGCTGCTCGTTGGCTCGAGCGATGGCCGGATCCCGGGGACTCGAGCGGCGCTACTCGCCCGTGAGTGAAAAGGGGTGGTTTGGGTTTTGGGGATATTGTCCGTGACGCCACCCACGGTTGTGGTGATTGTGTGGACACCACCGCTGCTCTGGACGGGGATCCCGGGAGCCTGTGACAGGGAGCAGCTTTGTTGTTATTTCTCCCCTCCGTGGGTAGGGGGGTTGGTTGTCCCGGGGCCTGGTGATGGGGTAGAGATGGATGACAGGCGGGTTTCGGGGCCTGATGAGGTGCAGGGTCGCAGGGGCAGCGCTGTGCCGCACGGCACGGAGGTACTCACTCAGCCCAATGATGATGACACAGTTCACGGTAAAACAAGTGGCTGGATGGACGGGTCACTCGGACGGCTGCGGTTGTTCCTCCCTGCAGGTTAGTGATGACTGTCTCTCCCTGCACCTAAGTTAAGTGTTGGTAGTGATGGTTTCCCAACGGTAACCCGCTCCCCGACCTGGATATGGGCCGGAGGAGCCCCTTTTGCCCACAGGCGCTGGCCCTGGGAGACGGTTGCCCTTGGCGGTGGCGGTGTCTCCCCTTCACGGTTGGACGGTTGCCTTCTATCTGGACTTGGCTGTTTGGAAACCCTGAGGTCCCCTTCACTAACGGATTTGGCAAATTCACGGCGACACCAAGCCTTGCCGGGATCCGAAAGTCCTCTGCCAATGGTGCTGGCTTCTCTTTGTATACCGGTCCGGTACGGCCGGGTCACCACCCGTCCACGGTCCTTACGGCAGACTCCAATCGGCCTCCACTGCAGACGGTCACTACATCCTGCCAACCTTGCTGTCCTGTCCGGGCCACACACCCGGACCAACTTCAGGCTCTTTGCTGTCACTTTTCTCCTCTCTACTACTTTCCTCCTTCCACTTCCTTAGCTTAACTCTCACTGCCTGTGTTTTCCCTCCTCCTCGGTGGGTGGAGACCAACCGCCTGGCTCCACACCCTGGTGTGGACAACAGCCCCTGGGGAAGGCAACAAGGATTTTGTGTTTTGACTATGATATGCCTGCAGGGAGTGTGGGGTGTTTAAGTGTTGTGCTCTGTGGCCCCTGGCTTGTCCAGGGCGACACAGAAGCACTGCAGCACTGCCTCGGTGAAGCGGCAACAGGCAGTGCTGAAGCTAATCTGCATAGGTGACAACAAACCCCACAATGCAGAAGAGGTGTGGACAGCTCTGAAACAGAAGGCAGATCACTGGCTCACAACTCTGAACCTAAAGCCAGGAAAGGTCGTGTGTGACAATGGCCGGAACCTGGTGGCGGCTTTGAGGCGAGGCCAGCTGACACATGTTCCATGCGTGGCCCATGTGCTCAACCTCGTGGTTCAGCGGTTTCTAAAGTCATACTCAGAGCTGTCTGATCTGCTGGTAAAAGTTCGCCGCCTGTCTGCACATTTTCGAAAGTCACCTACTGCTTCAGCCGGCCTTGCCGGCTTAAGACGCCGTTTGCATCTTCCGGCACACAGACTGGTGTGTGATGTCCCCACGCGTTGGAATTCAACTCTGCACAAGTTGGTCAGGATATGTGAGCAGAAGAGGGCAGTTGTTGAGTACCTGCATCACCTAAGCCGTCGGGAAATGGGTCAAACTCCACACATAACACCTGAGGAGTGGAGATGGATATCCGACCTATGCACCATCCGCCAAAACTTTGAGGACTCCACCAAGATGGTGAGCGGCGATGACGACATTATTAGCGTCACCATACCGCTTCTCTGCCTTCTAAAATGGTCTCTGCTCAAAAAACAACCATGATGCATTGCAGGCGGAGCGCGATGAGTTTGAGCAAGAAACAGTAGTGGGTGTGGGTGATAACACACAGCCCAGCCTCGTCTCATCACAACGTGCAGTGGAGGACTATGACGAGGAGGAGGATGAAGACATGGAGCAACTCTCTGGCCAAATTGAGGATATGACATGCAGTCATATCCTCGGTTCAGCGTGGCTGGCCAGAGGACAGGGTAGATGATGAGGAGGAGGAGGAGGAGGACAGCATGTTCAGTCATCGTGTTGGTCAGGATACTGAAGTGATGGCTGTTAAGAGTCTGGCACACATGGCTGACTTTATGGTAAGCTGCCTGTCTCGTGACCCTCGCGTTAAGAACATCTTGGCCGACAATCATTACTGGTTGGTAACACTGTTAGACCCACGCTAAAAGGAGAACTTTATGTCTCTTATTCCCGAGGCGGAGAGGTCAGGCAAAATGCAGCAGTTCCAGAAGGCCATAGTCACGGAAGTAGGCAAAGCATTCCCCTCACAAAACGCTAGCGGCATAGGTCAGGAATCAGTGGACAACCAAGGCGTACAGCCGAGAGGGGCACAAGTCCAATCCGCCAGAGGTAGGGGAACAGTCTTTAAGATGTGGGACAGTTTTCTCAGCCCCTCACATACCACAGCCCCTGAGGTGAGGGGTAGTGCCACAAGAAATCCTAAGTTTGGCCAGATGCTCAAGGAGTACCTTGCAGATCAAACAACTGTACTCCGACATTCCTCTGTGCCTTACAATTAATGTGTATCCAAGCTGGACACGTGGCATGAATTGGCTCCTAGTCTCTACGCCTTGGAAGTCCTGGCCTGCCCTGCCGCTAGCGTTTTGTCAGAGCGTGTTTTTAGTGCCGCAGGTGGAATCATTACAGATAAACGCACCCGCCTGTCAACTGTAAATGCTGACAGGCTGACTCTGATCAAGATGAACAAGGGTTGGATTTGGCCAGACTTCACCACACACCAACAGCAAATGACAGCGGAATTTAAAGTTTGTAACGGGAATTTGCCATGTACCTCCACTCACCCATGGTAACACACTTCTGGACTTTGGCTAATCGCTGGACTGCTCCTCCTTCTCCTCATGCGCCATCATGGTGACCGTTACAATAGTTAAGCCGTTGTTTCAGGTATACCCCCAGTGGTAAATTTTTTCGCCCATTCTTTCTGAATGGGCATTACAACGACAGGAGACCCGCTCCTTTGCAATGGGAACAATGTTTTGAGGCCCTCATGCACATCTCTATCCAGGGACAATGTGGAGCCTCCAAATTTTTGGCTGCCCTGCCTAAGGGCTATACTACAATAGACCCACTTCCTTACAATGGGCACTTCATGTTTACAGGCCATCATGCACGTCTCTATCCAGGGACAATATGGAGCCTGACGCTGCCACCGACAGACACACACGTGCTGTTTTTAAATGCAAGCACGGACGCAATAAGAACCTAACTGGTTTTTAGGAGCGACAATTACTGAGAAGTCTGACACTATCAGACACTGCTGACTGACGTGTATTATACACTAGACTTGTGCGTTATATAATAGTTTGTGCAAAACGCGCACCTGTACGCTGCCACCGACAGACACACACGTGCTGTTTTTAAATGCAAGCACGGACGCACTAAGAACCTAACTGGTTTTTAGGAGCGACAATTACTGAGAAGTCTGACACTATCAGACACTGCTGACTGACGTGTATTATACACTAGACTTGTGCGTTATATAATAGTTTGTGCAAAACGCGCACCTGTACGCTGCCACCGACAGACACACACGTGCTGTTTTTAAATGCAAGCACGGACGCAATAAGAACCTAACTGGTTTTTAGGAGCGACAATTACTGAGAAGTCTGACACTATCAGACACTGCTGACTGACGTGTATTATACACTAGACTTGTGCGTTATATAATAGTTTGTGCAAAACGCGCACCTGTACGCTGCCACCGACAGACACACACGTGCTGTTTTTAAATGCAAGCACGGACGCAATAAGAACCTAACTGGTTTTTAGGAGCGACAATTACTGAGAAGTCTGACACTATCAGACACTGCTGACTGACGTGTATTATACACTAGACTTGTGCGTTATATAATAGTTTGTGCAAAACGCGCACCTGTACGCTGCCACCGACAGACACACACGTGCTGTTTTTAAATGCAAGCACGGACGCAATAAGAACCTAACTGGTTTTTAGGAGCGACAATTACTGAGAAGTCTGACACTATCAGACACTGCTGACTGACGTGTATTATACACTAGACTTGTGCGTTATATAATAGTTTGTGCAAAACGCGCACCTGTACGCTGCCACCGACAGACACACACGTGCTGTTTTTAAATGCAAGCACGGACGCAATAAGAACCTAACTGGTTTTTAGGAGCGACAATTACTGAGAAGTCTGACACTATCAGACACTGCTGACTGACGTGTATTATACACTAGACTTGTACATTATATAATAGTTTGTGCAAAACGCGCACCTGTACGCTGCCACCGACAGACACACACGTGCTGTTTTTAAATGCAAGCACGGACGCAATAAGAACCTAACTGGTTTTTAGGAGCGACAATTACTGAGAAGTCTGACACTATCAGACACTGCTGACTGACGTGTATTATACACTAGACTTGTGCGTTATATAATAGTTTGTGCAAAACGCGCACCTGTACGCTGCCACCGACAGACACACACGTGCTGTTTTTAAATGCAAGCACGGACGCAATAAGAACCTAACTGGTTTTTAGGAGCGACAATTACTGAGAAGTCTGACACTATCTGGACTGTTTTAGACTGTGTACACCAGCCCCAGATATAATGAAGGCTGGTATACGGTCACCACTAGGAATGGCTATATACCCTGTCTGCCTGCCTGCCTGTATACTGCTACAATAGTCCTGACAAGGACTCTTCTGGTCACTAGCCTGTATATAGCAACAATAGTCCTGAGAAGGACTCTGCTACTGTACTCCGACCTGGCTATACCCTGCCTGCCTGTATACAACTAGAATAGTCCTGAGAAGGACTTCTGGTCACACTGTTTGCAGCCCTGCTCCGGAACTAACTATAAAGGGCCGCAAAGCTTTCCCTGAATCAGCGACACTCTCCCTGCACTGACTGTCTGGATAGTTGTGAGCAGAGCACAGCGCGCCGGCCGGTATAAAGGCTCGGTCACGCTGTGCAGGCCGGCCAATCACTGCAATTCCACAACTAACAGGGCTGTGGCATTGCAGTGGTCTGCCAGCCAATCCCTGCATGAGGGCTGGCTCTCAAAAGAGCGCCAACATGCAGAAATGAAGACCACGAGTACAGCACGAGTATCGCGAGATTACTCGGTCCCCGCCGAGCAGCCCGAGTACAGCGATACTCGTGCGAGTACCGAGTAGTTACAAGCATGCTCGCTCATCACTAATAATAATAATAATAATAATAATTTAGTTCAGTGCAGGACACTCACAGTGTAAGTGAAGAATTTTCTTACCTGGATGTGTGTTTAGTTTATTATACAGGAGGGCAGAAGTATGACAGATCCCGAACTACACATAAAAGATAAGTAGAGAGTGATAGTCCACACACTACACATGAAGGACAAGTAGAGAGTATAAAAACCTGAAATACACATGGAGCCAGGTTTAGAGTGACAGAACCCACACTACATTTCAAGGGCAGGTAGAGAGGACAGACCGCATACCGTACATGGAGGGTAGATAGTGAGTGACAGATCCCATATCATACATGGAGGGTAGTTAGAGAGTGACAGAACCCACACTACACTTCAAGGGCAGGTAGAGAGTGACAGATCCCATAACATACATGGAGGGTAGTTGGAGAGTGACAAACCCCATACCATATATGAAGGGCAGGTAAAGAGTGACAAACCTCTTCTATTCATGGAGGGTAGGTAGAGAATGACAGACCCCATACTATGCAGGAGAGCAGGTAGAGTATGACAGACTCCATACTATACATGGAGGGTGGGTAGAGAGTGACAGAACCAACATTACACTTCATGGACAGGTAGAAAGTGACTGACCCCATACTATACATCGAGGATAGGTAGAGAGTGACAGACCCCATACTATACATCAAAGGTAGGTAGAGAATGACAGACCCCATAGTATACATGGAGGGCAGGTAGAGAATGAAAGACCCCATACTATTCATAGAAGGCAGGTAGAAAGTGCCAGACCCCATACTATACATGGAGGGTAGATAGAGAGTGACAGACCTCATACTATACATGGAGGCTGGGTGGAGAGTGCTAGACTTCGCATTACACATGAAAGGCAGGTAGAAAGTGACAAACCCTATACTATACATTGAGGGTAGGTAGATAGTGACAGACCCCATATTATACATGAAGAGTGGGTAGAGAGTGTCAAAACCCACACTATACTTGAAGGGCAGGCAGAGTATGACAAACTCTGCACTACACAAGGAGGATAGGTAGAGATTGACAGGTGCTGCACTACACATGGGGGGATAGGTAGAGAGTGACAGACCCCGCTCTACACATGACGGGCAGGTAGAGAGAGTGACAGATGCTACACTCTACAACAAGGGCAGGTAGAGCGCCCCTGATTACTGCTTAATAGTACATATATCCAGAGGTCTATAAATACATAGGTGTGAGTGATATTAGTGCCATATTTAGGGTTAATGCTCCGATATCTCCAGCTCTCAGTTGCCATTTACCGATCCTTTATAATCAAGTTGTAACAAAATGGAATTAATAAACCAAATGTGCAGCACCTGGCTCCTTAAGGAGAATGTGATTGAATTCTTCCTGAACGTTGACCTCCATAACTGAATCCTCCGTATAATAAATGAACCCTGCTACTGACTTAATATCATTACCTTATGATATTGTATTTTTTCTCAAGGGCTGGCATTTCACTATGTATAAGAATATTTCTGTGTCCAGCGTGGATCTAGTGTGTACAGCTCCTCTATACTTGCGGCCAATTGGACGGGAACTTTTTGGTAAGTATACTAATAGTAAATTACGTTGGTACCACCATTGTGCATATGTGATGCCCTGGACTAGCCAGGTATTCACAGTTAGTACCCTACACAACATTGGTCCCCGAAAAAGGAGTCATCTGCCAACCACAAAAACCCTAGTCACCTCCCTCAGGGCTGAATGGACACACCAGGGGGGGGGAGCCAGGCGGTTGGACATGCCCACCGAGGAGTTCAGAGGGCCTGAGGCAGGAAAACAGTTCAGTTGTCAGTGGAGTTAAGTTTTAGAGTTGAGTGGAGGAGGACAGGCCTGTGTGACAGGCCTTTGACGGACTGACAGGTGTGAGGGTCATAGCCCGAACACCTTGGCTAGGAGGCAAGCGGTGGCCTCAGCCTGTAGGGTAGTGGCCCGCCGGTCCCGACCCGGGGAACCGACTCGGAAACCGGAGCACACAGGGGGGTACTCAGACCCTGAAACGAGGTCCAGAATCCACTGGACTGAGTTAATTCACTGATTGCGGTCTGGACTATAGGTCCTTTCCCACCTAAGTCCCGACTGAAGACAACAGCCCACCGAGGGGGATAGAAAGCCACCGCACAGGCAGAGAGATACCACGGGCCAGCGTCTGCGGGCAAACGGGCTCTCCCGACATATACACAGCGAGGGATCGGACTCCCGTCGCTGAAGCGCAGGCAGTCTACATGTACACAACACAGTGCAGGAGAAAGGCAGAGACCACCATCCGGGTGGGGGACCCGACCGCAGCCGGCTGCGGGCACCGACCACCATCAACCTGGTTTACCAGTGACTTGTGTGTGTCAATAACAGTGAGTACAACAGTGCCCTCCGTCCGCGCACATCGCCCTGCACCGCCCAGCTCTCCCCAACGAGTCCCGGGGGCCATCATCCCTGCCCACGGATGGGTTAACATCTGTTGCACTACCATCTGCCCCCGGGTGCCCCGCAACTGCAGCGGTGGTGTCTACACCTTCACCACATCCCGTGGGTGGCGTCACGAACTCAAGCGCGGCTCCGGCCGTGCACCTACCTAAGCCCCCACCGAAAGCGCCAGCATCCCCCTTTCAGAGCGAAGTGACCCCAGGTCCGGAGGCGCTCGAGCTACCCACCAACGAGCCCGGATCCGAGCAGCTCGGCTGCGGCCGAGCGCGGGGCGGTACTCCTAAAGTATACACAGAATACCTCCACTGGCAAATGCCACAGGGACACAGATTGCCGAATGAAATGTCTTGAAGCGTTGTACTATACAGTAAGTAAATACCTTCCAAAAGACTTTCTTCACATGTCTGTATCAGTAAATGCCTGTATTCCTCATGAAATAACAATTCTGGTGCATCTTTTCTGATCACTCTGTGTTTTCTGCTTCTTTGTATATTTCCAAATGGGTGTGATCATTCCTCTCTTATCAAACGGGCGTGTCCCTGCACTGCTTGGCACTCTCAGCACTGATTGGACGGTGTGACAATGAGTATGGACATATGCAAATAGGTAACACCCAGTTGTCAATTCATTCAGAAGTTTCTAGGAGCAATAACAGACAAAAGGCACAAAACACAGATCATAGAAAAGATGCTCCAAAACTGTGCTAATAGTATGGGGAGTACAAAGATTCACTAAAATAGATATGTCAGGAGACTTGACAGACCCAATGCGCTTTAAAAACCACAGGAAATAGATAAAGCATATTGGCTAACAATGCCCCTATAGGGTTCTGTACATTTTGCATACATGTATCACTGTGAAACCATGATCCCAGGATTTTGTGGATCTAGGACATTCTAGATTGTTTCCTACAATGCATGACTCCTCAGTGCCATGTTAATGACCTGTCACTGTCAAGGAGCCCATAGTTGCTAATAGTCCAAGTTTCAAGGGACTATTTCATGAATGGACCACAAAAGTAGGTTAAGTTATGCTGATGTGCTTAAAAAGTAGGGTGTTTGTGGACATTTAGGGACTTTGTATGGTGGATGGTGTGTGTGGTTTATAATGTTCCACAATTGGGTTTTCAAGTATTGGTACGTATGGAGTAGTCTTCATTGTGCTCTCCGACTCCATCATACAGACTATCTTCTGTAAAGACTCAAATGTGGTGCCTATCAAGGCCATTACTTTGCCCACGGGCAGCCTGGAGTAGCAACACTATCCATCTAGAAAGGAAAAGGACCATAAGTAGCAAATTAGGTGGGTAAATAGGGGCATGTAGAAATTTTTAGATTTGCCAGAGATAAAAATTAAAATAGTTTAAGAAAATGGAAGGATAACCAAAAAAACCCCAAATACTAATTGGAGTAGGTCACACTTCAAAACAGAAATCGAATCACCACCACTGGGGCTCCTCACCCACCAAGAGAAACAGAGTGGATGTTCTGAGTAAGGGTACGGTTCCCCTTGCGCATAGCTTGTGATGCGAGAGCATTGGAAGCGATATGCTGATGACCCTCTGCTGCAAGCATCAGCCGAGAATCATGCGACTGTGATGTGATCTTGTGATAGGATCACATCTGTGGAGAAAAGAGAGGGAGCACTTTCTCCCCATCTCCTCCTCTGCCTGTCTCTGTGTACATCACACTGCGGTCGGATTACTCACACACTCCCATAGTCTTGTATGGTGATGCGTGAGCCGAGACTCTCTGCCAAGCGCAGCATGCTGCGATTCATTCCACATGCTGCTATAGCATGAGAAATCAATCGCAGATGGACACTGCCTCATAGTTTTGCACTGGTGCGCGTGCAGTCAATGTTTTATTGGATTGCACTCGTCTGTGCAAAACGCAAGTGGAAGCAGATGAGTCGCCCACCACAGCGCTGCAGCGGTCGCCTGCGGGACACTGCGGGGACTTCTCGGTAGGTACCCTTCTGGCAACATGTTACGGGGGGACCAGCAGATTAGGATCAGGGGGTATATATCCCAATCACCAGTCAGGGCCCACCGTGCTTCAGATGGCAATGGAGCTGCTGGCACCCTGTGGGTTAGGCGGAGACTATAGAGCTGATGACTCAGAGATAACCCAAGAGACCTGGGAACCGGTCACGTGTGTAGAGACACGTCAGACCGGACGACAACCCAGTTAGCGTTTCGGTGGAATTGGCGCAACCCCGACCACATGTGCAGGGAACATGTCAGGCCGGATGGTGACCAGGTAGCGCTGACTGAGAAGACCGCTGCGACAGCGCCCAGTTGGCCACGTGTGTCAGACACGACAGGCCGAGCGGTCCTTCGATTAGCGTTTCTGGTCCCTGCAAGAATGGCCACGTGTGTAGAGGACACGTCAGGCCAAGGGATCACACCAGTAGCGTTGACTGGGAAGCCAAGGAGGATAATAGGTTCACACACCCAATCCTGGAACACCCTGTTAACTCCACAGGGGTCCTGGGGTATGCTGTCCGTGCGCGTAGGAGGCACAACCGGACAGGTGACGCAGCAGGTATGCTGTCCGTGTACGAAGGAGGCACAACCGGACAGGAGACGCAGCAGGTATGCTGTCCGCGTGCGTAGGAGGCACAACTGGACAGGTGACGCAGCAGCCGCAGCCCAGTTAATGCCACTGGACTGCTATAGCACAACAAGACCGGTAGCAAGGAAGCACGGTGCCTGACCCTCGTGCTGAGCCACAAATCTTGGCGTGACAGGCACTATTTGCCTAGCCCTACCTACCGCTTCCAACAAAGCTGATGCCACCATGAACTCTAAGTGAATATGAGTGAAGACTGCGCACCTCCATGTTGTCTCCAGCCCCTTTTATAACCTAGATCTGCCCCCCAAACCCAGTGTGGAACCACCAAGGTCCAATAGCAGAGTGCCATATCATCAGCGACGTCACCAGTGGCCTATCCGAAACCGCCACGTCATTGATGACCTCATGGCAGCCACGCCCCAAATATTTCACCAGTCATCGTCTGATGACCAATGGTGAGGTGCCAGATCATAGGGGCGGGCCTCTGCGAGCCAGTCTGGAGTGGCCACGTCATCAGGACACCTGAAACCCTCTGCCCTATCAGGGCCTGCCACCTCACGGACATGCTCAGTGAGGTCCTTACCGGACCTAGCCTCTGATGCACTAAGTGCCTGAGCATGCTCAGTAGCCTGAACAACAGACTCAGAAATCAGACTATCTGCCTGAGCATGCTCAGTAGGCACATCCCAGAACTTCGACACAGCACTAAGTCCAAGTACCTGTGCAAACAGGCTGTTAGGGTTGTGGGAGCATGCTCAGTAGCCTGAACTAAGGACTTAGTCTCAAAAATGACACAATCAGGCTGAGCATGCTCACTAGGCAAAACACCAGACTTAGACTCTGTCTAGGGTAAATCGGCGCACGCATGCGCACTAGCCGCCTCTCCACACCTAGACGTGGTGGAAGAAGCAGCCAACTGGACGACTTGAGGCACGGCCAAGAACGGCAGCTGGCGCCTGGGCACAACAGGAACCACAGCAGGCTGCTTGCGGCTATGGCGGCGCCAGTTCGTAACACAACAGGTATGTCAGGTTCACTTTCATAGGAGTCGTGACGCCACTCTCGGTTTTGCGGTCAGGGTGATAGGGGACTGCCACTGCAGTTTAACGAGCATCTGGGGCTGATGGTACTTGCAGTTAGATGGTGTGGCCTCCCGAGAGTGAGGCTGGCCCCAGGGGCTCGGATGTATGTGTGTGGATCGACAGGTCGCAGAAGAACTCAGTCTCAGTCATAAATGTCTCTCAACTGTTTACTCACTTTCTGGTGGTGTAGTGAGGCAACCCAGGCGATACTGTGATGAACCAGAGTGAACCAGGTATCCTTCAGGCTGATGTAGGGGTGAGTGCTGACTCGCCTTCCTAGCACTTCTTGTGTCGGACAACCTCTGACATAAAGTACCGTGGGATTCATCCAGGGAAGTCGCAGCTGCATTTTCTCCCCTTTCTGACCCATTTGCTGGCAGCGTGGACCAAGGAAAAGATGGTTCCAGGCTCGATCCTCCTTACGGGCCCCCTCATTGATGTTGATGCTTGGGTTCTGTAATGGTTGGTGTGGAACCTCTAGTTTCACCACCTGCAGGATTTAGCAGACCACTAAATGGATGTCTGGCTCTAGGGACCTGTAGCCCTTGCGTGCATCATTACTAGGAGTCCTCGTACTCAACTCCTTACTGCTCTCTCTCTTCGGGTGTCTTTCAGACTGACTGGGTGGTAATGTACTTGTGGCGCCCCTGAGGCTTCCGTCGCCACAGGAACATTGCACCCCAGCCAGAGGTGTGATGTCCCATCCTGGGTAAGGAAAGGAGTAAACGCCGGTCCACAGGCAAATTCACACTACACCCATTGTTAGGCAGCACTACTGGGGATAGTGGCAGCCACCCCCATGCTGTATGATGGGGGGGGTATAAGACCCATCCCTTCTCCCACAAGGTGGGGTCTAGCAACTGGGTAGGTGGGAGGAGCTAACAGAGAGTAGAGTAGAGACAGGAAGGTCAAGTGTAGATAGAGTTTGGAGTTGAAGTGAGTGAGAAGTCTGCGGGAGGCAGAGGAGGCAGATAGTCTGAGTGAGGAGTGAAACAGCAAGAGAAGTGTCGCTTCCTGGTGGAGACCCTGGAGCCCAGCTAGGCTCAGGTGACACCACAGCAGAGAACCAAAGAAAGGATTCCAGGGCCACTGCACAGCTTTCAAGCTTGTGGCCTGTTCCACTGACCATCGGGTGGAGGGATCAAGCTGCATACAGGGAATGGTCCCTAAAAACTGGAGGAAGAGTAGTCATTTCCAAAGGTGAACACCGAGGCCCAGGGTGGTTGCAAGCGCCCAGGGCCACATCCCACTGTAGAACCCCTGGGAAGAGGGCAGAGTACCATCCAGGCAAGCTCTCTTGTCCAGAACCTTTAGTGGAGGCCAAGACAGGTTCATCTAGATAAGTCGAGGCTTTGAAGACAGCTGAGGGAAGAGACACAACAGAGGGGTGCACCGGCTTTTATTCCCAGATCTACCCGGGATCGGCGGAGGTCCCTGACAGTGGGCCCCAGCAGTCTAAAGGCACCAGTGTGCTACAACCCAGGAACTGTGAGTAAACATCTTGAAACTGCACCCCCTGGTGTTGCCTCTGTTATTTTGCCTGCACTACACCATCTACAACACCCTCATAGACTCTTACAAGCACCAACTGTTGCCCCGGGGCACCGCTCCACCTGTGGGGAGCAGAACCATCCAAGCTGCCATTCCACCCGCCCCGGAGGCCCCATACAGCAGCGGCGGCTTAATAGCCGCAAACCACAGGTGGCGTCACGAATACAAACTTTAATAATCACCAACCCCACTGAAGCCATATTAATTGACTCCCACCAGGGTCACGGAGTCGGGCCCCGCCACCACTGACCACCCCCGGACTAGTCCGGCCCGACACCGGGTGTCCGATAGCCCTGGGGTGGGCGATTCAACCTTGGCGTCACGAACAGGATTTCGTGCCCGCTCCCACCGGGTACTGTGCGCCTTGTAAAACTGTGTTTAAAGACTGTTGTACTGTAAAAACTGCTGCCATTGAGACCGCTGAGCGCGGGAAGAAGAGGGGCGTGCCTGGAGAAGGGCGCAAATGTAAGCCCCACCCCCTTGGTCTTGCAAAAGAGCGTGAAGCTAAGCCCGCTATGATGAGGAAGAAGAAATGGCGCATAGAGAATCTGGCCGGATGGCAAAGCGATTCTAGATGTCAGACCAGCAGACTAACAGAATGTACTAGATTGTCAGTGGAGTGATGTCGGCCATGGGCAAAGTGCCAGTTTGGCGCCAGGCGCTGGTACAGCCCCCGGCCCCGCCTCCAGCAGGGGAAAGGGTGCAGCCGAGTGGCGTGGTCGAGCACCCGAACAGTTCTGCAGCGAGCAATCCCCAGGCAAGCAGCATGGCAGAGAAGCCGCAGCAAAACGCCCCAGGGACCAAGGAGATGGACCCGGAGCTGACCTTCCTCCGAAGAGAAGTGGAGCTCCTCACCCGGAGGTTGAGCTCCCTGCAAGCCGAAGTGGAACGGCGGGTGGAGGATGAAGAAAGGCGGGCGAGTGCCAAGGAGGACCGGGCGGCACCTGAGGTCGTGGGCCACCGAGAGCAGGCCGCGGTACTGAACCCGGGTAAGCCGCAAGTTGCCCCTACCTGCCCAAGCCCCTGGTACTGTGAGGTGCCACCGCCAAGCCCCCCTGCAGGCCTGCAGGAGACCCCCGCTAACAGCTCCGAGGCCGGAGAGAGCACAGCAGACCCCGGCAGCGAGGATGACTCCCTGAGCAGCGCGGACCCCGAGCACCTAGTGGGTCCCCTGCCGAGCCCTCCCACCGGCTTACCTGGAATGTCCTCGCCAGGGGTGAACTGGGACGCCGCGCCGGTCCGAGACGGGAGACTGCCCCTGCCAATCCTCCCCGCCGCGACCCCGCTAGCCGCCCACATGGCCTGCACGCAGCAGCTTGAGCAGCTCCAGTATGAGCGGGAGCGCCGGGAGGCGAAGCGGAGGGCCCTGGAGGAGTCCAACCTGGCCTCCAAGGCTCGAATCCGGCAGGCTCGTAAAGGATCCCAGGGCCCAGTAAGAAGGGGCCAGGTAATTGATTTCCGACAGGCGGCGGGCTGGGGCTTCATCTGGGAGCCCGGCCTAGGCAAAGATGTATTTGTCTCCCGCCGAGAAATCGAGGAGCACTTGACCAGAGGCCACCCAGGGCGCGACGTCCAGCCCGGCGACCTGGTTGAGTATACCCGGCTGATGGGGGACCGGGGCTGGTACACTCTGGGTGTGCATATACTGAGAGAGGAAGCAGCCCTGGAGGAGCCAGAATGGCGCCGTACAGCCAGCAGCCCCACTTCAGCAAGCAGCCCCGCTCAAGCCCAGGCCACAGCACCTTGCAGCAGGCCTGCCACTAACACTCATGAGACGCAGACCAGGATCTCCATGGCCTACATGCTGCCCCGGGCCCTGCCGCAACGGGACTCCAGCACTGAAATGTAAAGAAGTAAGAAGATCCAGACCTGTACTACACCATCTACAACACCCTCATAGACTCTTACAAGCACCAACTGTTGCCCCGGGGCACCGCTCCACCTGTGGGGCGCAGAACCATCCAAGCTGCCATTCCACCAGCCCCGGAGGCCCCATACAGCAGCGGCGGCTTAATAGCCGCAAACCACAGGTGACGTCACGAATACAAACTTTAATAATCACCAACCCCACTGAAGCCATATTAATTGACTCCCGCCAGGGTCATGGAGTCGGGCCCCGCCACCACTGACCACCCCCGGACTAGTCCGGCCCGACACCGGGTGTCCCATAGCCCTGGGGTGAGCGAGTCATACTCCCCCGCCAGCAGCCACTACACATGCAAGGTCTGACCAGTGTTCCGCTCTTCTCCGTCCACACTTCAGACTCGGCTGCTCCACTCCAACTCCTCTGACTGCCACTGCACAACTCCTTCACCCAGCTTCACTACCGCACCACTAGCTGAAATGTGGAGGCCACGCCCCCTACTGGGTCTGCTCTCTTATGTGTGTGTGACCTGGATAAAGTGTGTCTGTGCGTGCACACCCTACTCAGCCTTTGGAATTACCTGTTTGTACTCACCCAGCGTGGGTGCAGTACTCAGTGGTGTTTGACGAGGTCAGGGGCGCCACACATACCCTTAAGCAAATAATTTATATAGAGGCATAAAATAAAAAGGAAGGAACCATAGAAAGTTTCAAGTGAGACTACTGTTCCTTGCGTCAATCACCACCACAAAGACAAAGATGGAGCTGAGATCTGAAGTGTCCAATCCCTGAAATGACACCATCCGGGCTCCTGGTAACCTGACTAAACTTTTATCACTCACTATGGCATATGCAGCATAGACGCGAGTAAAAAAGATAGCTTCTCTTGTTAATCAAAAATACAGTGGTTTTTAAGGTTTTCACATAGTAGAAGGTGACATTTTATGTAAAGTGGCTATAACCCCTTTATATGACAGTCGGATATGAAAGGGTTTTTTTTTCCGTTGCTGGGTGGAGAACTACAAGTTCCAGTGACTCCTAAGCAAGGGCTGCATTTTAAGTGCTAGGGTTACAGATAAGTGCATAGTTAAACGTTAAACACAATATCATAGTTTATGACAAGCATAGATTGGTGTTTTCTTCACTAGTTTCCCATTGTTTTTCTTCTTTTATCTGTACTATTTATCTCCATTTTGTATGTGCTCCATAGACAATAGTACCAGGTGTGCATCATGTAAGATGTATTCATGCCTTGAACAGCCATTTGAGGGTGAATATGTCTGTGCTCGATGTCAGTGTGTTCATATTTGGAAGACCAGATAATGGATCTGCGTATGCAGCTTGCAACACTCAGGAGCACTGCAAACCTGGAGAGGAGCTTAGAGCATAGGCTGGTTTCACACTACGTTTATTTAACATGCGTCATGAACGTTTTTTTGCTGCAAAAGCGGATCCTGCTTTTGCAGCAAAAAACGCATGCAAACGCATCTGTTATTTTGCAGGATCCTGTCACTGGATGTTTAGGGGTGGGCATTGGAGTCATGTGATCGGGAGTGAGGGGAACTAAACGTGCCAGACTGGGAGCCGGCTTCTGACAGCTGCAGACGCTCGTAACCAAGGTAAACATCGGGCTTGGATACCCGATATTTATCTTGGTTACGAGTGTCTGCAGCTGCTAGGAGCCGGGCTGCCTGCACACGTAACCAACGTAAACATCGGGTAACTAAGAGAAGTGGTTACCCGATATTTACCTTGGTTACGAGTGTCCGCAGCTCTCAGGTGGGAGAGAGAGGGAGGAGAGGAAGGGGGAAAGACAGAGATAGAGAGAGAGGGAGAGGGAGGGAGGAGGAGAGAGAGACAGATCACGCGAGGCTGGTTTCTGGGCATGCGCAGTAGAGCAAGCAGAATCCTGTCTATCAGCACGCCAGCGTTCACATGCGTTTGCGTGCTGTTTAGTCAGGATCCAGCAATTTGCAGTATTTGGACGCAGCTCAAAAACGCTACAAGTAGCGTTTTTGAAAGATGTTAAAAAACTGCAAGTCGCTGGATCCTCACTATAACGCACGCAAACGCAGGTGAACGCATGTTAACGCGAGTCCATTGCAAATGCATTGAAATGAAAACGCATTTGCACTGGATCCGTTTTTGCGTTAAAAAAACGTTCAGGACGCATGTTAAAAAGACGTAGTGTGAAACCAGCCTTACTGTCAAGGAGCCTAGTAACCAGGAAAATGACTGATGTAGGAAGAAGGGAAATAGGAGTGCAGCTGAGGCCAGACAGATGTTGGTGGTAGGGGACTCTATAATTAGGCTCACATACAGGGTCATCTGCCGCCGAGACCATGAATGCCGAACAGTGTGTTGTCTGCCGGGTGCTCGGGTTCATACAAATCAGAGTAAAAAGGGGGTTAATGCCGCGCATCAGCCAAAATGAAGATGTAGCACGTTGATGTTATAAATGTATTCTTTTATTCCATCGGTCTACGCGTTTCGAGGATATACCTCTTCTTCAGGACCAGTGCATCAACATAGTATAGGGTGCTCGGGTTCGGCATATTGTGGATTGGATAGACAAATTGTTGGTTGGGGCTTGCAAAAAAACAGCAGTCATGGTGCACATTGGTACTAATGACAAAGTAAGAGTGAGGTGGAAGGTCCTTAAAAACAATTACAGGAAACTAGGAGAGAAGCTGAAGTCCAGGACCTCCAAGGTGGTGTTTTTAGAAATACTACTAGTGCCACGAGCGTCACTAGAAAGACAGCGGGAGCTTAGGGAGATAAATACAAGGCTTAGAAATTGGTGCAGGAAGGAAGGGTTCGGGTTCCTGGAGAACTGGGCTGACTTCTCAGTCGCCTACAGGCTCTACGGTAGGGACGGGCTGCACATCAAAGGGGAGGGTGCAGATGTGCTGGGGGAGAAAATGGTCAGCCAGATGGAGGAGCTAGGATCTGGCGGAAGGGAGCATAGTTGTGCAAAAAAGAGAATAGTTAAAGTAGACAGAGCGAATGAGATAGTAGGGAGTGAATGAGGATTTAGGGGGGCTGAGAAGTGCAAGGAAAGTAGGGAGGTTAGCGGAGTAATAAAAGTGTCAATAGTATTAAATATTTGCTGGTGAATGCAAGCAAAATGAATGAATTGAAGACGCTTATGTTAGTCACAAATTATGTATCCATGTTAACCAATGAACTGACTGTTCTAGAGATCATTCAACAAGGAAAAAAATCAAAGTTCGCCACCTGATGTAACTAATTTAACACAAGGAGAAGTATGCCTATGTGTGAGCAAAGTAAACAATAACAACCCCCCCTGAGCCAGTTGGCATTCATCCACAGATATTGATGAAATTGAGCTCAGTAATTGACAGACTGCTGTATTTCATCTTCGTAGACTCTCTTGTATCAGCGTTGGTGCCATAGGATTGAAGAATAAGGAGAAGTAGGAGATAGATTTTCTGGTAGACCGCGCCGTTGTGAAAGAGGAGTAGTTCCAGGTGTGGTAATACTTCAAGTAGCTTTTAATTACATGTTTTAGGTTCGTACTGAACTCTTTCCCAAAACTAAACTGAACTACTATTGATATGTAGTTCAGTTTAGTGAAAGGGTTCAGTACGAACCTGAAACACGAAAATAAAAGCTACTTAAAGTTTTACCAGATGTGGAACTACTCCTCTTTCGCAGCAGCGTGGTCTACCAGAACCTCTATCTTCTTAGTCTCCCTTATCTACAGTAAGTGCAGAGGAAGATCTTCTATCTGCAGACGTGACTGCAGCAGCTGAATAATCTTTGGGCATTTATTGGAGTTGTACCATGCATAACCCAATCAAGTGAGCAACCTCCTCACCCCCCAATGTAAATTTTAAAATACAATATTAACCTATGTGTGTTTGTCTCCCCTTTTTTCTATAGGTTTGGAGACTGGAGACTGATACTTAAGAAAGGTAAAAGGGTGGATCCAGGCAACTACCAACTGGCAAGTCTGATATCAGTGGTGTACAAAGTTTTTGAGGGCATTATAAGAGATGACATGGAAAAATATATTGCAGAAAAAAATATAATAACTGACAACAAGCATGGATTCATAAAAGATAGGTTGTGTCTAACCAAAATGTTGGGTTTCGATGAGGAGCTGGATGTTGGTAATGCAGCTGATGTAATTTATCTGGAATTTGCAAAGGGTTTTGATACCGTACCACATAACAGCCTTATAATGAAGCTCCAGAAACAGGGGCTATGGGAAGCTACAGTATATGCAGATGGGTAAGCAATTGGCTAAAAGATTGAAAGCAAAGAGTTGTAAATGGTACATTCTCTAAATGGGCTATAGTCAGCAGTAGGGTGCCGCAGGGATCTGTGCTAGGACCAATTCTTTTTAATCTCCTTAGTAATAACCTTGTGGATGGGATTGATAGTAAAATGTCAGTCTTTGCTGACAACACACAACTATGTAGGGTATTAAAATTTGACCTTGACAATACATTATTACAAAACGATGTGGATAAGATGTCAGAATGGGCAAACAACTGACAAATGAGATTTAATGTTGATAAATGTAAAGTAATGCACCTAGGACGGAGTAATCCTATAGCTAAGTATACATTAAATGGAGGTAAACTCGGGACTACAGAACAGGAGAAGGACTTGGGTATTCTTATTACAAATAAGCTGAGCAGCAGCACTCAATGTCAAGTAGCAGCTGCTAAAGCAAACAAGATTTTAGGGTGTTTAAAAAGAGAGATTAGATCATTGGATCTCAATGTATTGTTACCCCTCTATAAATCACTTGTAAGGCCACATCTGGAATATGGGATCCAGTTTTGGGCTCCACATTTTAAAAAGGGCAGTCAGAAGTTAGAGTCAGTTCAAAGGCGGGCAACTAGACTACTACAAGAAATGGAAGGCCTCACATATGATGAGAGGTTGAAAAAGTTAGATATGTTTAGCTTGGAAAAATGACGCTTTGGAGGAAATCTCATTTATATGTATTAATACATGTGCGGTCAATTTAAAGGACTGGCACATGACTTATTCTTTCCAAAGACAATACTAAGGACCTGGGGGTACTCATTCCAGGTAGAATAATGACAATTCTGGCGGCTAAATAGGAAAGGGTTCTTTAAAGTTAGAGCAGTCAGACTGTGGAATACCCTATCACAAGAGGTAGTAATGGCAGATACTATAACAGCTTTTAAAAAGGTCTCAGTGATTTCATCAGTAGACAAAACAATATGGATTATAGATAATTTAGTGACGAAAATATAGAATTGGGGGAGGAAGGTTGAACTTGAAGGACTCAGGTCTTATTTTAACCTATGTAATTATGTAACTACGTTAAAGGGGTGGTTCACCCATATTTTTTAGTCTAGATCGATATTATATTGAGAAACAATGTTTCCCTCAAATACCTTATGTTGGCAATAGCCTGTGAGAGGCGCTATTGCAGACCACTGTTCCCCGCTCCGTGACCCCCGGGCTCCATGACCTCGGGATCCGGTGACGTCACGTCAAGTTCCTGACACCACGGCCGGCCGCAGTGTCTGTGAGTGATGGGCTGTGGGCAGTGTTTCACCACTCGTCACAACCCATCAGCTCCCTCACAGCAGAGGGCGGCAAGCAGGAGACACGCTGAGCTGTGACAAGCGGTGAAACACCGCCCACAGCTCAGTGAGTCAGGAAGACTGGGGCCGGCCGCAGGGATGTGACGTGTCCAGAACTTGATGTCACGTCACCGGATCCCCGACGTCACAGAGCCCGGGGGTCACGAAGCGGGGAACAGTGGTCTGCAATAGCGCCTCTCACAGGCATTATTGCCAACATAAGGTATTTGAGGGAAACCTTGTTTCTCAATATAATACCGATCTAGACAATAAAAAATATGGGGGAACCACCGTTTTAAGGCAATCCCTATCTATATCCCATATTAGGGGGATGAACTGATCAGCAACTGAGTTCTGTAGGAGTGACTCCCATTCTGGTAGTTTCAGGCCTTTCACATATTTAATGGACGGCCATTCATTCCCAACTGGCTGTGGCTTTCCCCCATGTAAAATTAGTTGTTCCAGGATCCAGACCATAGTGATCTCCACCAAGGCTCATAATGAAAAGATGTTTCCTTGATTAGACATCATAAAAAAAAAAAGAAAATCTGTAGAAAGACATGTAGGATTTGCTAATAAATGGCTGTCAGTGGAGATCTCCTTTACACAAATCCTGAAACATTAGTGTACATTGTTGAACTGCGTACAAAGGAAGTGAGTCTGCGGTTCCTTTATATGTCCTGCCATATTATATCTTTCAAGTCTTCCTTCTTAAATTTGGGCAACCACATAAGAGCTGAGAAGATTGCATAGAACTGGTCCCCAGTTACTCACAGCCATCAGTTTCCTTTAACATCTGCTGTACTGTGGTTGGGCACCACCCTATACTCTAATATTTTACATCGCTGCATTGCTGGATACTTCTGTACATATGAAATAAAAAAAAAGAATTATTTATATCCAGTTCCTTAAAATGATGGAGTCACCCATGTAACCTAGCTGTATGTCCTTATCTATAAACCACGTTGGAAAGCTGCTACAAAAAACATCTAGAAGACGCAGCAAATACATGAATTACATGGACGGCCCATTGATTTCAATGAGAACTCTCAGAAGACCTTATAACTCAGTCCAAGATCAGACCACAATGCTCGGACTGGTCGCAGCTATCCCGACCTGAACAAGACAGCTGCATAAAAATATATGAGGCTGTCAAGCTCAGGTCAAGACAGCTGCAGCCAATCTGGGCATTGTGGGCCAATCTCAGTCCAATTTACACGGTCGTCTGTATACGCCCCAATAGTGCAATCATTTGCCTTGACACTGTAACCCCTCTTAAATTAAACATATTCCCTGGCAATTGCAAACAAAAAACTAAAGAAAACTACATTATAAATAAATTCCTAAATACTTTTAATTAGCAAAGAAAAATTATTTGGCCTATAGAATTAAAATGTCAGCCGTTTTGTTACACTGACAGAAACCTGTTCCAGTATGTCAGAACAAGTGCGTCTGAGCATGAGCAGTAGGAAGCTTCACTGCTGTGACCTGGAGATATCTATACTATATATTGTCATTCATAAAGATAGCATAGACAGCAGTCTGAGCAGCCTCTTCCTTTCTCACCACCCCTGGTATCTCTAGTATTAGATCAGAAGACAAGATGAAAAGCAGTGTGAGCAGCCTACTCTTACCTCAGCACCTCTGGTATCTCTAGTGTTAGATCAAAAGACAACATGAAAAGTAGTGTGAGCAGCATCTTCTTACCTCAGCACCCCTGGTATCTTTAGTATTAGATCAGAAGACAACATGAAAAGCAGTGTGAGCAGCCTACTCTTACCTCAGCCCCTCTGGTATCTCTAGGGTTAGATCAGAAGACAAGATGAAAAGCAGTGTGAGCAGCCTATTCTTACCTCAGCACCTCTGGTATCTTTAGTATTAGATCAGAAGACAACATGAAAAGTAGTTTGAGCAGCCTCTTCTTACCTCAGCCCCTCTGGTATCTTTAGTATTAGATCAGAAGACAAGATAAAAAGCAGTGTGAGCAGCCTACTCTTACCTCAGCACCTCTGGTATCTCTAGTGTTAGATCAGAAGACAACATGAAAAGTAGTGTGAGCAGCCTCTTCTTACCTCAGCCCCTCTGGTATCTTTAGTATTAGATCAGAAGACAAGATAAAAAGCAGTGTGAGCAGCCTACTCTTACCTCAGCACCTCTGGTATTTCTAGTGTTAGATCAGAAGACAACATGAAAAGTAGTGTGAGCAGCCTCTTCTTACCTCAGCACCTCTGGTATTTTAGTATTAGATCAGAAGACAAGATGAAAAGTAGGAGGTTCAAAGGAAAAATATCCAGTAGCTTGATCCAAGAATTTTTCTTAAAATATTATTTTTATTGAGTTACAAGATTAAAAAGTCCAAAGGGTCACATGAAGTAAATATGTGGACAGAGGACGCGTTTCGAACGTCTAGTTCTTATTCCGTCTCTAACAATATTGAGGACTAAAGCTAGTTAAAAACAAGACTCCGACCAAACATTGGTTCAAAAAGGGGAAGGGGAGGAGACAGCCAATGAGTGAAAAGTAAGTGAACAGCATATCCACAGCAATTTGAAAATAATAACTGAAAGCTCCGATGACAAATATCACCTAAATAGATTGATGGCTACAGAAACGGGAAAATGATCATAAAAGTAGGGCAGACGAAATACAATTTTTTATATAAATGTATAGCATATCACATTTCAAAATCATCCCCGCAGGGAATCTAGTTCCCATTAAGAATATTCACCTGGTCTCTCCTCTAAACCGAAGCTCTTTCAAAATACCGCCTCTAATAGGCAGTTTCAATTTCACTATTGCGGTAATGCACATTGTATCTCAAATACCAACATATGCGATTAGAAAGTGCTGAAGGAGGGGAACACCGATGGTAAATATCACCTGAATAAATTCATAGTTACAGTGAAGGGAAAAATTATAAGAAGAGTAAAGCAGGTGAAATACAACAGTTTTTTTTATATATAAATATATATAGTATATTACTTTTTAAATGCATCCCCGCAGGGAATCTAAGGGGTACGTTACACACTGCGACATCGCTAGCATTTGCTGGCGATGTCGAGCGCGATAGCACCCGCCCCCGTCGTACGAAGATCATCGCTACGGCAGCGTCACACGCACATACCTGCTCTGCAACGTCGCTGTGACCGGCGAACCGCCTCCTTTCTAAGGGGGCGGTTCGTTCAGTGTCACAGTGACGTCACAGCAGCGTCACTGAACCGCCACCCAATAGAAAAAGAGGGGAGGAGATGAGCGTCCGGAACCCAGCCGCCCACCTCCTTCCTTCCTCCTTTTCCGGTGGACGCAGGTAAGGAGATGGTTGTCGCTCCTGCGGTGTCACAGGATGAACCACATCGCTACTGAGCAGAAAACGATAATTTGTTTTAGGACGACCTCTCCATGACCACTGATTTTTCCCTGTTTTGCGATCATTTACAGTCGCTCAGAGGAGTCACACGCTGCGATCTCGCTTACGAGGCCGGATGTGCGTCACAACCTCCGTGACCCTGACAATATCTCCTTAGCGATATCACACCCTTAATTCCCGTTAGGAGCATTCACCTGGTTTCTCTTCTAATCAGAAGCTCTTTCAAGTTACCAGTACTAATAGGCAATTTCACTTTCTCTATTGCGGTAACGCACAGTATGTCTCAATTACCGGCATGTGCATTTAGAAAGAGCTGGAGGAAAATATAGCAAATATGACCTGAATAAATTCATAGTTATAGTAAAAAAAAAATTATCAGAAGAGTAAATCACTTGAAATACCACAATTTTTTACATAAATATATAGTATATCACTTTTTAAGTTCATCCCGGGAGGGAATCTAGTTCCCATTGGTAATATTCACCTGGTTTCTCTTCTGACCAGAGGCTCTTTCAAGGTACCGCCTCTAATAGGCAATTTCACCTTCTCTATTGCGGTAACGCATAGTGTATCTCAATTACCGGCATGTGCATTTAGAAAGTGCTGGAGAAGGGGAACACCGATAGCAAATATCACCTGAATAAATTCATAGTAACAGCAAAGGAAAAATTATCAGGAGAGTAAATAAAGTGAAATACAACATTTTTTTTATATAGATATATGATATATCACTTTTTAAATTCATCCCCGCAGGGGATCTAGTTCCCATTAGGAAAGTTCACCTGATTTCTCTTCTAAACAGTAGCTCTTTTAAGTGACCGCCTCTAATAGGCAATTTCACTTTCTGTATTGCAGAAAGATAGAATGTACAGTGGAACCTTGCTTAACGAGAACAATTCGTTCTGGGAGTGTGCTTGTTAACCAAGTTACTCGTTCAGCAGAGCAATATTTCCCATAGGAAATCATTGCAATGCAGACAATTCGTTCCACAACTTGTTAAATGTCCCATCCTGGTCCCCTATTCTATTATTCCACACATGCACAAACGCACACAAACATGTACAAACACACACAAACGCACACAAACACACAAGCACACATGCACACGCACATATTATATGCTCACCTTACCTTCCGTTCCATCGCTGGTCTCCTGGGACTTGCTGTTCTCTGGTACGGGGCCGGGCTGTGTATCGGGTTACCATAACGACGAGGGAGGAACTTCCGCGGCAAGAGCGCTGACGTCAAAGGCAGAGCCGCTTGCCTCTGATTGGCCAGCGCGCTGCCTTTGAGTAGCGGTGACAGGAAGTTCCTGCTTCGTCGCTATGGATGCCGATGCACAGCCTGGAGTGGAGCGGCGAACTACAGGACCCAGGAGGCCGGTGATGAAACGGAAGTGACTCGCCCACCCCAGGGCTATGGGACACCCGGTGCCGGGCCGGACTAGTCCGGTGGTAGTCAGTGGTGGCTGGGCCCGGCTCCGTGGCCCTGGTGGGTGTCAGTAGAGTATGTGGCTAGGTGAATAGAGTTTGTGTTCGTGACGCCACCTGTGGTATGCGGCTATTAAGCCGCCGCTGCTGTGTGAGGCCACCGGGATGATGTTATGGCAGCAATGGTGGTACTGCTCCCCACAGGTGGAGCAATTCCCGGGGCACAGTTGGTGCTTGTGAATGTCTATGCAGCTGAAATAACGGAGGCCACTCCAAGGGTGCAGTTCAAGTTCTTTACTCACAATTCTTGTCGGGGCCCAGGGACCCTTGGACTGCTGGGACCACTGTCAGGGACCTCCGCCGTTTCTGGGTGATTCTGAGAGTAAAAGCCGGTGCCCTTCTCTTTAGTGTCTCTATCTTCTGCTGTCTTCCTTAGCCTTGCCTGTAATAGGTTGAACCTGGCTTGGCCTCCACTACAGCCTCCAGGCTGGGGGGTCACCTGTCGGCTGATTACCCCTTTTCTGGAAGGTCTGCTATGGGTTCTGGCCCGGGGAGTTTACAACATTCCCTGGGCCTCGGTTTTTACTGTTTGGAGATGATCTTTGCACTCCTCCAGTCTCTAGGGACCGTCCCCTGTTGCAGCTTGATCCCTCCACCGATGTTCTTGTGGAACAGGCCACCGCAGCTCTAAACTGCCCTGGACAGCTATACAGACTGCCCGTGGCCCTGCGACTCCTTCTGTTCTCTGCGTGGTGTCACCTGGACCCTCCGAGTCCCAGGATCTTCACCAGGAAGCGTCTCTTTCTGTTTCTCTGCTCCTGTCTGACTTGGAGCTTTCTTTCCTTTCTCTTCTCCTCCTTGCCTGCCTCCAGCAGGCCTCCTCCTCCTTCCCCACTTTCTCTCGTTTCCTTCTTCAACTACATGCTGGCTCCTCACTCTCTCACTCCCTGAGGTAGACTCAAACTAACTTGACCTTCCTCTCTGTGTCTGCTCTCAGATGGCTCCTCCCACCTCCCCAGTTGCCCTGTTCTACCCTATAGGAGCAGGGACGGGTCTTACGACCCCTCCCAGCATGCAGCATGGGAGGGTTGTCTGCCACTTTCCCTGGTCCCAGTGTGTTCCTAGCAATGGGTGTAGTGTGGATTTACCAGGGGACCGGAGTTCACTCTCTTCCTCTCCCAGAATGGGGCATCACACCGCTGGATGGGGTGCAATGACCTGTGGCGACAGAAGCCTCAGGGGCGCCACAGAAGGTACACATATTATATACTCACCTTACCTTCCGTTACACCGCCGGCCTCATGATACTTGTAGTTCGCCGTGAGGACGTCGCGATGTACCCGGGAACTACAAGAACCATGAGGCTGGCGGTGGAACGGAAGGTAAGGTGAGCATAATACTGTATGTGTGTGCGTGCATGTGTGTTTGTGTGTGTTTTGTGCGTGCATGTGTGTTTGTGTGGACTGCAAGTGCGGGTCAGAGCGCGGTGGATGGATGGAACCGGAAGTGCAGTGAGGATTTTGCTCGTACAGCAAAGCTTTCTCGTAAACCAGGTTACAAATTTACAGAAAGCTTTGCTTGTTAAGCGAAATTCTCGTTAAGTGGGTTACTCGTCAAGCGAGGTTTCACTGTATCTCAATTGCTGGTGTGACGCCCTGGGCAAGCCAGGGGTCACAGGTCACAACATCACATACATCCCACATTCCCTGCAGGAATATCCAAGCTAACCTAAAATCCTTGTTGCCTTCCTCCAGGGGCTGATGTCCACACCAGGGGGTGGGCCAAGCGGTTGGCTCTGCCCACCGAGGAGTTCACAGCCCTGGAGGCGGGAGAACCAGGCAGTTCAAGCTAGGGGAGTGAAGTAGAAGGAAGTGGTAGAGGAGCTTGAGTGAAGGAGTAAAAAGGAACAGTTAAGAAAGCCTGAAGTTGGTCTGGGTGTGTGCCCCGGACTGAGACAGCAAGGTCAGCAGACGGTGGTGATAGTCTGCAGGGGGACTGTTTGGAGGTTGCTGGAAGGACCGCGGACGGGGGTGACCCGGCGGTACTGGAGCAGTATACGAAGAACAGTCAGCACCAGGGCAGGGGCCTTTCGGATCCCGGCAAGGCTAGGAGTCGCCATAATTTGCCAAATCCATCAGTGAAGGGGACCTCTGTCTCCTAACAACCAAGTCCCGATTGAAGGCAACAGCCCGACCGTGAAGGGGAGACACCGCCACCGCCAGGGCACCAGTTTCCCAGGGCCAGCGCCTGCGGGCAAAGTAGGGCTCCTTCGGCCCAGATTGAAGCCGAAGAGTGGGTAACCGGTGGGGACCCATCGCTACCAAGAGACTTTACATAGGTGCAGGGAAGAGACCGTCACCGCTAACTGCAGGGAACCGCAGCACCGTAACCGTCCGAGGGACCCGTCCAACCAGCCGTTTGTTTACCGAGTGAGTACCTCCGTGCCGTGCGGCACAGCGCTGCCCCTGCGCCCCTGCACCTCCACAGGCCCCATACCCGCCTGTCCACCATACCAACCCCATCACTGGGCCCCGGGATCACCAAAACCCCTACCCACGGAGGGGCAAATCAACAACTGGCTGCTCCGTACCATCACTCCCGGGCTCCCCAGACAGAGCAGCGGTGGTGTCCACTTAATCACCACAACCGTGGGTGGCGTCACGGACAATAAACTATCCCAAAACCCAATCCCCTTTCACTCACGGGCGAGGAGCGCCGCTCGAGTCCCCGGGATCCAGCCCATCGCTCGAGCCACCGAGCAGCAGCAGCAGCAGGCCGCAGCAGACGCAGCGGCAGCCGGACCCGAGCAGTGGGAGAGCGCGGCGTCCCCTCCTCCGCCCGCGACACTGGCATATGCATTTGAAAAGTGCTGGAGGAGAGGAAAAGACAGCCAATGAGGAAAAAGTAAATGAACAAACATATCCACAACAATTGGAAAATAAATGGAAAACCTGGCAAATATTGCTCAAATACATTCGTTGTTACAACAGAGAGAACATTTTTTTTCAGAAGAGTAGATCAGGTGAAATAAAACAATTTTTTAATAGACGTATAACATATCACTTTTTAGATTTATTCCCGCAGGGAATCTAGTTCCCATTAGGAAGATCCACCTGGTTTCTCTCCTGAGCAGGAGCTCTTTCAGGTTACCGCCTCTGCTAGGCAATTTTACTTTCTCTATTGCCGTAACACGTAATGTATCTACATTACCGGCATGTACATTTAGAAAGTGCTTGGAAGCGCCAGACAAGCTCCTGGTGGTAGTATTATTTGCATCATAAATATGCTCTGATATCCTTTTCCTCAATGGGCACGATGTGCTGCCTACATATTGTGTCTACATGTTATGCATGAAATCAAATATACAACATGATCAGAGCTACAGTTAATCATAGAATTAATATCAACATTTTTGTTATTGGTGTAAGAGAAGAAATCCTTGGAATTAGTGTTTACAGCATCCACAAGTTTTATGTCCACACTTGTAGGAGCCCCTCACTGGCAACCAATTACCTGTGGTTTTTTTAGAATTGTTTTTTTCAAATCTTTTAGTATGGTCACTTGGTGACAAAGATGCGCCCAGGGTATGATTTCTTTTGGACACAAATTTGACACCACTATCAAGTATATTTTGTAAAGTGTCGTCCGATAATAAAACCGGAAGAAACTTTCTAATAATGTGAACAATGTAAAAAATTTTTTAGTATATTTGGTGGAAAAAAACACGGGTAATTTGTCGTTCGTTTTGCGATTGCTATTCTGTTTAAATTCCAGATATTGGTTTTTGCTTTCGAGGTTAGTTTTAATTTTAGCCTTATCCAGGCAGTTTTGAGAATAACCCCTTTGTCGGAATCTCTCATCAATTAATTTCCATTCTCTATCCAGATCATTTTGTGTGGTACAACACCTCTTGGCTCTGATGTATTCTCCCGTAGGGATGTTATCAATGACATGCTTTGGGTGGCAACTCCTGGCATGCAAAAGAGAATTGACCGCTGATGGCTTGCAATAATTTGCAATTTATTGTATTGCTGCCAGGGTCGCCACTCAAAGTCATGTCCAAAAAATCTACCTGAATCACACAATGTTGGTGAGTGAAAGCAAGATTGTGTGGGTTGATGGAAATGAAAAAAATAAAGTCACTCAACTGAAATGTTAAACCCTGCCATATTAACAAAATATCGTCTATGTATCTGAGATACATAGCGATATCAGCAGAAAATGGGTTTGAATGACTAAAAATAAATTATTCCTCCCACCAAAACATGAAGATTCCCACTAGGGAGGGGGAAAGCGAGCACCCATTGAACAGCCTTGTACCTGGATGAAGAAATCACCAAGAAAAGTAAAATAATTATTCTTGAGTATTCTTGAGTAAAAAGTTAGTATCATCCAACATATACTCTTGTAGAACTATAGAATAACCTGAATACTTTTCAAGCTGGTTTTTCAAAGCCAGGATTGCCAAATAATGAGGAATAGAGGTATAAAGTGATTGGACATCGCATGTGATCCAACTATACCTCTCATGCCAATCCAGGTTAGAAACAATATTGAGGACATGCTTACTGTCTTGGACGTAGCTGGGTGAAGCTCTGGCTAATTGCTGTAGATGAATATCTAACCATTCTGATAAATGTTCAGTGACAGAGCCCACACCAGAAATAATAGGCCTGAACTTGGGAGGGAAGTCATTTTTATGTACGGTAACTTAGGAAGAGTGTGCAACAGAGGGGTTAAAGGACATACTGGGTTGAAAAACTCCTTTTGCTTTGGAGTAATTAAACCCAGCCGAACTCCCTCCTCCGTCAGTTTTTCTAGAGAATTTTTTATTTCCGTGATAGGATTATAATTGATTTTTTTTATAAATGGCACTGTCCCTGAGCATTTTAATCAGTTCTCTCTCGTATAAACCTACGTCCAGCACCACCACTGCTCCCCCTTTGTCTGAATTCTTGATAATGATATTCAAATTTTTTTCAAGAGTGTCTGCTGCTATTTTTTCATTTTTTTGGCAAATTATGGGGAATAGATTTTTTGAGTCCATGCAGTTTAGTGAGTTCGTTTTCCACTAAAACCTGAAAGTCCTCCATTTGATGGCATCTTGATGCAATGGGATAGAAATTGGGATTAGGAACGTTCCCAAATAATTCTGTTCCTTGAATATCACCAGATAGAGTTTCATTTTCAGAGAGGTCTCTCAAGTTTTGTAGAGTCATCTGTTCCTGGAAGCAAGATGGTAAAAAGGACTGGTCATGATTAGGATTATAACAGAGCAAGTATCACGATTATCCTATATTTCTTCCCCCTGGTATAATGTCCATGTTGATGAACTGTTCCTCCTGAGGTGCTTGCGGCCGGCCCTCTTTGTTTTTTTCTGGAGTTTTTTGATGCCGCAAGGAAGTTTTTTGGATCGTTCAATGATACTGTAGATGAATTCACATTGAGATCGGACACATCAGTATTGTAGTCTGTAGACTCTGCATCGGTGGATTCCATATCCGTGGAAGAGAAACTCACGCAATACGAGGAATTATAGTTTTTCTTTTTCTTTTTAAGAATGGGTTTTGGACCCAGATTGCGGTAACGGTGCCAATTATAGACTCTGTTAGTTTTGTAGTCTCTGGCATCCCTTTTAAATTTACCTTCTTTGAAAGCAGTAATAGAATCTTCCAATTTAAGAATTTTGGCATTAATATGTTCTTTCATTGTTTTATATGTTTCAGTATCCACATATTGGTTAAGAAAATTTTCTATTTCCTTAGTTTTTAATTCCAGGTCCAAAAGTTTGATATGCTCCTGTTTGATGATAAGTTGAATAAGTTTTTTGGAGCAATCAGATAGCATTGAGTTCCATTGTGTGATGAAAAGCAGTGTGAGCAGCCTCTTCTTACCTCAGCACATCTGGCATCTTCATTAGTAGATCAGAAAGACACAGTGGACAGTGAGCACACAGCCCCAATATAAGCGGGGAAGGTGAGCGCGCACGCACCGTAGGCTTTAACCAGGAACCCAGCATGACAAGCTCAGGGCCTGGAACCGAGGTACCGGACACACGTGGATGGTCGTACGGGCAGCAGAGGACCAAACCAGACGTGAGTGGCAGTGCAGCAGAGAAGGGAACCGCGCAAGCAACAAAAGGCAACGGTATCCCAGCTTACTGGGGGGGGAGAAATAGGCACAAGGATGCACCGGGGCGCCGACATAGGTATTTAACCAAAATGCTGACGTTACAGTATCCTCTTCTTCAAGCGTCCTCTTCAGAAAGCCCAAAATAAAAAAATTCCCAAAAAAATTAAATCAGGCGAACACCAACCACAAAGGGGTTGGGTGAGAGTCCTGCAGAACATTTAGGCTCAGTGGAGTCCACGGCCGAGCAATTTGTCACACTCATCGCCAGGGGATGAGGCAGCGAGCACAGGGATAGCACATCCCAAGGGTGAAGTGGACCCACTGGACCACAGGGTGGACCCGGACTCACCCAGACAAGGGAAGTGCGGCATCCAGGGTCTGTGACAGCTGAGCCAGGGCTAGGCGACAGCAGGACAGGGGACAGACTAAGGTCAGACAGGACTGGCATGGAACACAGTACAGTTCAGTAATGGGTCAGGATCAGGCTCGTCCCAGGACGCAGAAACACATAGGTACTGAAACAGGATGATTAGGGATTCAGGCTGGTCCCAGAACCCAGGAACACACAGGGCAGAGCAGAGAAACAGACAGGAAGACAGGGCAGAAGACACTGGAAGTCATAAGGCAAGGCGCCAGACATCGGGCTGAGGTCGTCAAACACCGGACATCGGGAAAGGCTCCAGACATCGAGCAGAGGTCGTCAGACATCGGACATCGGGCATGGCTGCAGACATCGGGAAGAGGTTGTCAGACATCGGGCAAGGCTCCAGACATCGAGCAGAAGTTGTCAGACACCGGACACCGGGCATGGCTCCAGACATCGGGCAGAGGTCGTCAGACATTGGGCAAGGCTCCAGACATTGTGCAGAGGTCGTCAGACACCGGACATCAGGCATGGCTCCAGGCATCGGGCAGGGGTCGTCTGACACCGGATATTGGGCACAGCAGGCATGGACCATAGCAGGGAGGAACAGACACATCATGAGTGGAAAGCAGCAGGGTAGTGCAGGCACAGTGGGCTTGGAGTGCAGCAGGGTAGTACAGGAACAGTGGGCTTGGACCACAACAGGGTGGTGCAAGCGCAGTGGGCTTGGACCACAACAGGGTGGTGCAGGCACAGCAGGAACTACGGACTTCAGGTTTAAAACACAAGTAGGACTTTATTCACAGAACAGGACACAGCAAGGTTTCAGGTACAGAAAACAGCACAAATTCTGGACACAAACAGCTACCAGGGAAACACATGAACAGAATAGCTCCAGGGCAGACATGAGCAGGCCAGAACTAATTACAGACAGGACTGGTGCAGGACCAACTCAAGGCTGGGTTATGGAACTTAAGGCAGATACTCGGCCCTGCCCATCAGGGAAGAGGAACTTTTATAAAAGACACCTCCCAATCATAGGCTGGAGACAGAAATTCAAGATGAACACACATCCCCAATATAAGTGGGGAAAGTGAGCGCGCGTGCACTCTAGGCTTTAACCAGGCACCCAGCAGGACAAGCTCAGGGCCCGGGACCCAGTGACCGAACACACATAGATGGCCATACGGGACAGCAGAGGACCAAACAACACTTGAGTGGCAGTGCAGCAGAGCAGGGAACCGTACAAGCACCAAAAGGAAACAGCAATGGTATCCCAGCTGAGTAGGGGGGAGGAGAGTGCAGGGACATAGGTGCAAACAGCGTCGGACTGGCTACGGAGGAATGTCCAGTAATGCCAGGCCTGGATTCAGTTACCTGCATTGCACTCCGGAGCTCTCACCTGAGCTCCAGAGAGCAGCCTGGACTTAACCGTGAGCGCCGAGTGATTGATTCCCCGGCGATTGTGGTTCAGTTCATGACAGCTGCAGACATTTCGGGCTGATCTACGGTGCTCTCACCTGAACTCCGGATTGCAGCCCGGCCTGTCCGCAGCTGTTATGAACTGAACCGCAATCACAGGGGAATCAATCACTCGGCGCTCGCGGTGCAGTCCTGCAAACTCTGAGATCAGACCAGGCTGCAGGTGAGAGCTCCGGAGTGCAATGCAGGTAACTGAATCCAGGCCTGGCATTAAAGGAGATTCCTCCGGTAGCCAGTCCGACGCTGGGAGCAAGGACGCATCGGGGCACCGGTGTAGGTATTCAACCAAAACACCGACGTTAAACCCAGATTGCCTCTGCACCAGGGTAACCTGGAAGAGCTGGAAAAAGCATCAAAATTGGCGCATCTAATGGATGTGCCACTTCTGAGGTGGCTGTGGACTGCGATGTTTAGGCTGGAAAGGGTCAAATAACCATGGTCCTTTCCAGCCTGATAATACCAGCCCCCAGCTGTCTGCTTTACCTTAGCTAGTTATCAAAATTAGGGGGACCCCCATGACGTTTTTTAAAGTTATTTAAATAAATAATTGAAAAACGGCATGGGATCCCCTCTATATTTGATAACCAGCGAAGGTAAAGGAAACGGCTGGGGGCTGCAGACTATAATTGTCTGCTTTACCTGCGCTGGCTATCAAAACTAGGCAGGAGGACATGTCATTAATTTATTTATTTTGTTCACAGAAGCGTACAGACTGCTTCCGCATGCCGAAAAGGTTGTTGATTGGCTGCCCTGCAGCTTTTCAACAAACTTTATTAGCACATGAACAGCACTCGAATTCCGAACTCAGACACTGACTTTGATTAAAATTCCATATTCAAGCATCAGACACCCGGTGTTTGGTGTGAACCTAGTCATCCCTAGTGGCGGGCCTTTAGTTTCGTACTTCTGACTGGTTCTACTGATAATGTTCCCCTTGGTTTGTGGTGGTAAAAGTTACGAGTTCCTCTACTTTGTAACAGAATGACTGCTTACTGGCCTGCAGTTCAAAGTAGTATTTGCATGCAGACTAATAATGCAATAGGGAAGTTCACAGCCATGGAGACCATAGGATATTGATATACTACAGTGATAAAGATGAGCATAATACCTGTATAATACTCATAATACTCAGTCCCATTACAACCTCTAACAAACACTACCATATTTTACTTCCAAATTCACAATTTTCAGATTCATATTTTTAAAATATTTAGAAAATATTGAATCATTTGTTTTTACACTTTACAAATACTTTCTACTTAGTGTCGATAAAATCCCAATAAAATCCATTTTAGTTTGTGGGTGTAATGTAAATAATGTGGAAACGTTCACGGGGTATGAGTACATTTTCAAGCCTCTGTATGCCAAGTATTGCAGATAAGATCCAAAGAACACGGCTCAACATACAGGGAGAAGTACAGGCCCCGAGTAAACACTGTCTGATAACACCCTCTTGAATTTCAAGGGGTTGTCCACTACTTAGACAACCCCTGCTCACCCCCGATGCCAGAGCGCCATTCCAATGGCGTTGGCCTTAGCCGTCACATGATCCCTACAGCGAATCAGAGCTGGCTTCACTTTCCCCTTTTCCCCTACTTTCCTTTGGAAGTAATTGAGATCTGGAGGAAGTGAGTGAGCAGCCTCATATCTGATGAGTCCGAAGGAGGGGATAGCAAAGCCAGTGCTGAATTCCGCAAGGATCGTGCGACATAATGTCACACAATCCCCAGGAGAACCAGGAATGGTGTCAGCACCAGAGGAGATTATTAAAGTGTGATTATTTTACTGTGGGGAAACAGGAGTTGAGAAAGGATTGTCTGAGCAGTGGACAACCCTTTTAAAAAAAATTAACTCATTAGGAGCCAAATATTTAAATTGATAATATATCTGCGCCTTAGAGGCAAAATGAAAAACAAAAAAGCCAAAAAGATCGTTTTATTCCACTCTGCAGCCACTATTACATAGTGTGTCCAGTACAACATGAAAGATTTGGTAAATGGTTTCGTCCCTTTCATGCAAAGCAATGTGATCAGAATAAGTGGTGTCCCTGTGAGTGGGAATCATTGCCTGTCTGTGTACACATGTGGATTGTGAGTGGGAATCATTGCCTGTCTGTGTACACATGTGGATTGTGAGTGGGAATCATTGCCTGTCTGTGTACACATGTGGATTGTGAGTGGGAATCATTGCCTGACTGTGTACACATGTGGATTGTGAGTGGGAATCATTGCCTGTCTGTGTACACATGTGGATTGTGAGTGGGAACCATTGCCTGCGGGTGTACACATGTGGATTGTGAGTGGGAATCATTGCCTGTCTGTGTACACATGTGGATTGTGAGTGGGAATCATTGCCTGTCTGTGTACACATGTGGATTGTGAGTGGGAATCATTGCCTGTCTGTGTACACATGTGGATTGTGAGTGGGAATCATTGCCTGACTGTGTACACATGTGGATTGTGAGTGGGAATCATTGCCTGTCTGTGTACACATGTGGATTGTGAGTGGGAACCATTGCCTGCGGGTGTACACATGTGGATTGTGAGTGGGAATCATTGCCTGTCTGTGTACACATGTGGATTGTGAGTGGGAATCATTGCCTGTCTGTGTACACATGTGGATTGTGAGTGGGAATCATTGCCTGTCTGTGTACACATGTGGATTGTGAGTGGGAATCATTGCCTGACTGTGTACACATGTGGATTGTGAGTGGGAATCATTGTCTGTCTGTGTACACATGTGGATTGTGAGTGGGAACCATTGCCTGCGGGTGTACACATGTGGATTGTGAGTGGGAATCATTGCCTGTCTGTGTACACATGTGGATTGTGAGTGGGAATCATTGCCTGTCTGTGTACACATGTGGATTGTGAGTGGGAATCATTGCCTGTCAGTGTACACATGTGGATTGTGAGTGGGAACCATTGCCTGTCTGTGTACACATGTGGATTGTGAGTGGGAACCATTGCCTGTCTGTGTACACATGTGGATTGTGAGTGGTAACCATTGCCTGTCTGTGTACACATGTGGATTGTGAGTGGGAATCATTGCCTGTCTGTGTACACATGTGGCTGTGAGTGGGAATCATTGCCTGTCTGTGTACACATGTGGCTGTGAGTGGGAATCATTGCCTGTCTGTGTACACATGTGGATTGTGAGTGGGAATCATTGCCTGTCTGTGTACAGTGTGGACTGTGAGTGGGAATCATTGCCTGTCTGTGTACACATGTGGATTGTGAGTGGGAATCATTGCCTGTCTGTGTACACATGTGGCTGTGAGTGGGAATCATTGCCTGTCTGTGTACACATGTGGAATGTGAGTGGGAATCATTGCCTGTCTGTGTACAGTGTGGACTGTGAGTGGGAATCATTGCCTGTCTGTGTACACATGTGGCTGTGAGTGGGAATCATTGCCTGTCTGTGTACACATGTGGCTGTGAGTGGGAATCTTTGCCTGTCTGTGTACACATGTGGCTGTGAGTGGGAATCATTGCCTGTCTGTGTACACATGTGGCTGTGAGTGGGAATCATTGCCTGTCTGTGTACACATGTGGATTGTGAGTGGGAATCATTGCCTGTCTGTGTACACATGTGGCTGTGAGTGGGAATCATTGCCTGTCTGTGTACACATGTGGATTGTGAGTGGGAATCATTGCCTGTCTGTGTACACATGTGGCTGTGAGTGGGAATCATTGCCTGTCTGTGTACACATGTGGCTGTGAGTGGGAATCTTTGCCTGTCTGTGTACACATGTGGCTGTGAGTGGGAATCATTGCCTGTCTGTGTACACATGTGGCTGTGAGTGGGAATCATTGCCTGTCTGTGTACACATGTGGATTGTGAGTGGGAATCATTGCCTGTCTGTGTACACATGTGGCTGGGAGTGGGAATCATTGCCTGTCTGTGTACACATGTGGCTGTGAGTGGGAATCATTGCCTGTCTGTGTACACATGTGGCTGTGAGTGGGAATCATTGCCTGTCTGTGTACACATGTGGATGTGAGTGGGAATCTTTGCCTGTCTGTGTACACATGTGGCTGTGAGTGGGAATCTTTGCCTGTCTGTGTACACATGTGGCTGTGAGTGGGAATCATTGCCTGTCTGTGTACACATGTGGATTGTGAGTGGGAATCATTGCCTGTCTGTGTACACATGTGGATTGTGAGTGGGAATCATTGCCTGACTGTGTACACATGTGGATTGTGAGTGGGAATCATTGCCTGTCTGTGTACACATGTGGCTGTGAGTGGGAATCTTTCCCTGTCTGTGTACACATGTGGATTGTGAGTGGGAATCATTGCCTGTCTGTGTACACATGTGGATTGTGAGTGGGAATCATTGCCTGTCTGTGTACACATGTGGCTGTGAGTGGGAATCTTTCCCTGTCTGTGTACACATGTGGATTGTGAGTGGGAATCATTGCCTGTCTGTGTACACATGTGGCTGTGAGTGGGAATCTTTCCCTGTCTGTGTACACATGTGGATTGTGAGTGGGAATCATTGCCTATCTGTGTACACATGTGGTTGTGAGTGGGAATCATTGCCTGTCTGTGTACACATGTGGATTGTGAGTGGAAATCATTGCCTGTCTGTGTACACATGTGGCTGTGAGTGGGAATCATTGCCTGTCTGTGTACACATGTGGCTGTGAGTGGGAATCATTGCCTGTCTGTGTACACATGTGGCTGTGAGTGGGAATCATTGCCTGTCTGTGTACACATGTGGATTGTGAGTGGGAATCATTGTCTGTCTGTGTACACATGTGGATTGTGAGTGGGAATCATTGCCTGTCTGTGTACACATGTGGCTGTGAGTGGGAATCATTGCCTGTCTGTGTACACATGTGGCTGTGAGTGGGAATCTTTGCCTGTCTATGTACACATGTGCATTGTGAGTGGGAATCATTGCCTGTCTGTGTACACATGTGGCTGGGAGTGGGAATCTTTGCCTGTCTGTGTACACATGTGGCTGTGAGTGGGAATCTTTCCCTGTCTGTGTACACATGTGGATTGTGAGTGGGAATTATTGCCTGTCTGTGTACACATGTGGCTGTGAGTGGGAATCTTTGCCTGTCTGTGTACACATGTGGCTGTGAGTGGGAATCATTGCCTGTCTGTGTACACATGTGGCTGTGAGTGGGAATCTTTCCCTGTCTGTGTACACATGTGGATTGTGAGTGGGAATCATTGCCTGTCTGTGTACACATGTGGCTGTGGGTGAGAATCATTGCCTGTCTGTGTACACATGTGACTGTGAGTGGGAATCATTGCCTGTCTGTGTACACATGTGGCTGTGAGTGGGAATCTTTGCCTGTCTGTGTACACATGTGGCTGTGAGTGGGAATCTTTGCCTGTCTGTGTACACATGTGGCTGTGAGTGGGAATCTTTGCCTGTCTGTGTACACATGTGGCTGTGAGTGGGAATCTTTCCCTGTCTGTGTACACATGTGGCTGTGAGTGGGAATCATTGCCTGTCTGTGTACACATGTGGCTGTGAGTGGGAATCATTGCCTGTCTGTGTACACATGTGGCTATGAGTGGGAATCATTGCCTGTCTGTGTACACATGTGGATTGTGAGTGGGAATCATTGCCTGTCTGTGTACACATGTGGCTGTGAGTGGGAATCATTGCCTATCTGTGTACACATGTGGTTGTGAGTGGGAATCATTGCCTGTCTGTGTACACATGTGGATTGTGAGTGGAAATCATTGCCTGTCTGTGTACACATGTGGCTGTGAGTGGGAATCTTTCCCTGTCTGTGTACACATGTGGCTGTGAGTGGGAATCATTGCCTGTCTGTGTACACATGTGGCTGTGAGTGGGAATCATTGCCTGTCTGTGTACACATGTGGATTGTGAGTGGGAATCATTGCCTGTCTGTGTACACATGTGGCTGTGAGTGGGAATCATTGCCTGTCTGTGTACACATGTGGCTGTGAGTGGGAATCATTGTCTGTCTGTGTACACATGTGGATTGTGAGTGGGAATCATTGCCTGTCTGTGTACACATGTGGCTGTGAGTGTGAATAATTGCCTGTCTGTGTACACATGTGGATTGTGAGTGGGAATCATTGCCTGTCTGTGTACACATGTGGATTGTGAGTGGGAATCATTGCCTGTCTGTGTACACATGTGGCTGTGAGTGGGAATCATTGCCTATCTGTGTACACATGTGGTTGTGAGTGGGAATCATTGCCTGTCTGTGTACACATGTGGATTGTGAGTGGAAATCATTGCCTGTCTGTGTACACATGTGGCTGTGAGTGGGAATCATTGCCTGTCTGTGTACACATGTGGCTGTGAGTGGGAATCATTGCCTGTCTGTGTACACATGTGGCTGTGAGTGGGAATCATTGCCTGTCTGTGTACACATGTGGATTGTGAGTGGGAATCATTGTCTGTCTGTGTACACATGTGGATTGTGAGTGGGAATCATTGCCTGTCTGTGTACACATGTGGCTGTGAGTGGGAATCATTGCCTGTCTGTGTACACATGTGGCTGTGAGTGGGAATCTTTGCCTGTCTATGTACACATGTGCATTGTGAGTGGGAATCATTGCCTGTCTGTGTACACATGTGGCTGGGAGTGGGAATCTTTGCCTGTCTGTGTACACATGTGGCTGTGAGTGGGAATCTTTCCCTGTCTGTGTACACATGTGGATTGTGAGTGGGAATTATTGCCTGTCTGTGTACACATGTGGCTGTGAGTGGGAATCTTTGCCTGTCTGTGTACACATGTGGCTGTGAGTGGGAATCATTGCCTGTCTGTGTACACATGTGGCTGTGAGTGGGAATCTTTCCCTGTCTGTGTACACATGTGGATTGTGAGTGGGAATCATTGCCTGTCTGTGTACACATGTGGCTGTGGGTGAGAATCATTGCCTGTCTGTGTACACATGTGACTGTGAGTGGGAATCATTGCCTGTCTGTGTACACATGTGGCTGTGAGTGGGAATCTTTGCCTGTCTGTGTACACATGTGGCTGTGAGTGGGAATCTTTGCCTGTCTGTGTACACATGTGGCTGTGAGTGGGAATCTTTGCCTGTCTGTGTACACATGTGGCTGTGAGTGGGAATCTTTCCCTGTCTGTGTACACATGTGGCTGTGAGTGGGAATCATTGCCTGTCTGTGTACACATGTGGCTGTGAGTGGGAATCATTGCCTGTCTGTGTACACATGTGGCTATGAGTGGGAATCATTGCCTGTCTGTGTACACATGTGGATTGTGAGTGGGAATCATTGCCTGTCTGTGTACACATGTGGCTGTGAGTGGGAATCATTGCCTATCTGTGTACACATGTGGTTGTGAGTGGGAATCATTGCCTGTCTGTGTACACATGTGGATTGTGAGTGGAAATCATTGCCTGTCTGTGTACACATGTGGCTGTGAGTGGGAATCTTTCCCTGTCTGTGTACACATGTGGCTGTGAGTGGGAATCATTGCCTGTCTGTGTACACATGTGGCTGTGAGTGGGAATCATTGCCTGTCTGTGTACACATGTGGATTGTGAGTGGGAATCATTGCCTGTCTGTGTACACATGTGGCTGTGAGTGGGAATCATTGCCTGTCTGTGTACACATGTGGCTGTGAGTGGGAATCATTGTCTGTCTGTGTACACATGTGGATTGTGAGTGGGAATCATTGCCTGTCTGTGTACACATGTGGCTGTGAGTGTGAATAATTGCCTGTCTGTGTACACATGTGGATTGTGAGTGGGAATCATTGCCTGTCTGTGTACACATGTGGATTGTGAGTGGGAATCATTGCCTGTCTGTGTACACATGTGGCTGTGAGTGGGAATCATTGCCTATCTGTGTACACATGTGGTTGTGAGTGGGAATCATTGCCTGTCTGTGTACACATGTGGATTGTGAGTGGAAATCATTGCCTGTCTGTGTACACATGTGGCTGTGAGTGGGAATCATTGCCTGTCTGTGTACACATGTGGCTGTGAGTGGGAATCATTGCCTGTCTGTGTACACATGTGGCTGTGAGTGGGAATCATTGCCTGTCTGTGTACACATGTGGATTGTGAGTGGGAATCATTGTCTGTCTGTGTACACATGTGGATTGTGAGTGGGAATCATTGCCTGTCTGTGTACACATGTGGCTGTGAGTGGGAATCATTGCCTGTCTGTGTACACATGTGGATTGTGAGTGGGAATCTTTGCCTGTCTATGTACACATGTGCATTGTGAGTGGGAATCATTGCCTATCTGTGTACACATGTGAATTGTGAGTGGGAATCATTGCCTGCCTGTGTACACATGTGGCTGTGAGTGGGAATCATTGCCTGTCTGTGTACACATGTGACTGTGAGTGGGAATCATTGCCTGTCTGTGTACACATGTGGCTGTGAGTGGGAATCATTGCCTGTCTGTGTACACATGTGGCTGTGAGTGGGAATCATTGCCTATCTGTGTACACATGTGAATTGTGAGTGGGAATCTTTGCCTGTCTGTGTACACATGTGGCTGTGAGTGGGAATTTTTCCCTGTCTGTGTACACATGTGGCTGTGAGTGGGAATCATTGCCTGTCTGTGTACACATGTGGCTGTGAGTGGGAATCTTTGCATGTCTGTGTACACATGTGGCTGTGAGTGGGAATCATTGCCTGTCTGTGTACACATGTGGCTGTGAGTGGGAATCTTTCCCTGTCTGTGTACACATGTGGATTGTGAGTGGGAATCATTGCCTGTCTGTGTACACATGTGGCTGTGGGTGAGAATCATTGCCTGTCTGTGTACACATGTGACTGTGAGTGGGAATCATTGCCTGTCTGTGTACACATGTGGCTGTGAGTGGGAATCTTTGCCTGTCTGTGTACACATGTGGCTGTGAGTGGGAATCTTTGCCTGTCTGTGTACACATGTGGCTGTGAGTGGGAATCTTTGCCTGTCTGTGTACACATGTGGCTGTGAGTGGGAATCTTTCCCTGTCTGTGTACACATGTGGCTGTGAGTGTGAATAATTGCCTGTCTGTGTACACATGTGGCTGTGAATGGGAATCATTGCCTGTCTGTGTACACATGTGGCTGTGAGTGGGAATCATTGCCTGTCTGTGTACACATGTGGATTGTGAGTGGGAATCATTGCCTGTCTGTGTACACATGTGGCTGTGAGTGGGAATCATTGCCTATCTGTGTACACATGTGGTTGTGAGTGGGAATCATTGCCTGTCTGTGTACACATGTGGATTGTGAGTGGGAATCATTGCCTGTCTGTGTACACATGTGGCTGTGAGTGGGAATCATTGCCTGTCTGTGTACACATGTGGATTGTGAGTGGGAATCATTGCCTGTCTGTGTACACATGTGGCTGTGAGTGGGAATCATTGCCTATCTGTGTACACATGTGGTTGTGAGTGGGAATCATTGCCTGTCTGTGTACACATGTGGATTGTGAGTGGGAATCTTTCCCTGTCTGTGTACACATGTGGCTGTGAGTGTGAATAATTGCCTGTCTGTGTAAACATGTGGCTGTGAGTGGGAATCATTGCCTGTCTGTGTACACATGTGGATTGTGAGTGGGAATCATTGCCTGTCTGTGTACACATGTGGCTGTGAGTGGGAATCATTGCCTATCTGTGTACACATGTGGTTGTGAGTGGGAATCATTGCCTGTCTGTGTACACATGTGGATTGTGAGTGGGAATCATTGCCTGTCTGTGTACACATGTGGCTGTGAGTGGGAATCATTGCCTGTCTGTGTACACATGTGGATTGTGAGTGGGAATCATTGCCTGTCTGTGTACACATGTGGCTGTGGGTGAGAATCATTGCCTGTCTGTGTACACATGTGACTGTGAGTGGGAATCATTGCCTGTCTGTGTACACATGTGGCTGTGAGTGGGAATCTTTTCCTGTCTGTGTACACATGTGGCTGTGAGTGGGAATCTTTCCCTGTCTGTGTACACATGTGGATTGTGAGTGGGAATCATTGCCTGTCTGTGTACACATGTGGCTGTGGGTGAGAATCATTGCCTGTCTGTGTACACATGTGACTGTGAGTGGGAATCATTGCCTGTCTGTGTACACATGTGGCTGTGAGTGGGAATCTTTGCCTGTCTGTGTACACATGTGGCTGTGAGTGGGAATCTTTGCCTGTCTGTGTACACATGTGGCTGTGAGTGGGAATCTTTGCCTGTCTGTGTACACATGTGGCTGTGAGTGGGAATCTTTCCCTGTCTGTGTACACATGTGGCTGTGAGTGTGAATAATTGCCTGTCTGTGTACACATGTGGCTGTGAATGGGAATCTTTGCCTGTCTGTGTACACATGTGGCTGTGAGTGGGAATCATTGCCTGTCTGTGTACACATGTGGATTGTGAGTGGAAATCATTGCCTGTCTGTGTACACATGTGGCTGTGAGTGGGAATCTTTCCCTGTCTGTGTACACATGTGGCTGTGAGTGGGAATCATTGCCTGTCTGTGTACACATGTGGCTGTGAGTGGGAATCATTGCCTGTCTGTGTACACATGTGGATTGTGAGTGGGAATCATTGCCTGTCTGTGTACACATGTGGCTGTGAGTGGGAATCATTGCCTGTCTGTGTACACATGTGGCTGTGAGTGGGAATCATTGTCTGTCTGTGTACACATGTGGATTGTGAGTGGGAATCATTGCCTGTCTGTGTACACATGTGGCTGTGAGTGTGAATAATTGCCTGTCTGTGTACACATGTGGATTGTGAGTGGGAATCATTGCCTGTCTGTGTACACATGTGGATTGTGAGTGGGAATCATTGACTGTCTGTGTACACATGTGGCTGTGAGTGGGAATCATTGCCTATCTGTGTACACATGTGGTTGTGAGTGGGAATCATTGCCTGTCTGTGTACACATGTGGATTGTGAGTGGAAATCATTGCCTGTCTGTGTACACATGTGGCTGTGAGTGGGAATCATTGCCTGTCTGTGTACACATGTGGCTGTGAGTGGGAATCATTGCCTGTCTGTGTACACATGTGGCTGTGAGTGGGAATCATTGCCTGTCTGTGTACACATGTGGATTGTGAGTGGGAATCATTGTCTGTCTGTGTACACATGTGGATTGTGAGTGGGAATCATTGCCTGTTTGTGTACACATGTGGCTGTGAGTGGGAATCATTGCCTGTCTGTGTACACATGTGGATTGTGAGTGGGAATCTTTGCCTGTCTATGTACACATGTGCATTGTGAGTGGGAATCATTGCCTATCTGTGTACACATGTGAATTGTGAGTGGGAATCATTGCCTGCCTGTGTACACATGTGGCTGTGAGTGGGAATCATTGCCTGTCTGTGTACACATGTGACTGTGAGTGGGAATCATTGCCTGTCTGTGTACACATGTGGCTGTGAGTGGGAATCATTGCCTGTCTGTGTACACATGTGGCTGTGAGTGGGAATCATTGCCTATCTGTGTACACATGTGAATTGTGAGTGGGAATCTTTGCCTGTCTGTGTACACATGTGGCTGTGAGTGGGAATTTTTCCCTGTCTGTGTACACATGTGGCTGTGAGTGGGAATCATTGCCTGTCTGTGTACACATGTGGCTGTGAGTGGGAATCTTTGCATGTCTGTGTACACATGTGGCTGTGAGTGGGAATCATTGCCTGTCTGTGTACACATGTGGCTGTGAGTGGGAATCTTTCCCTGTCTGTGTACACATGTGGATTGTGAGTGGGAATCATTGCCTGTCTGTGTACACATGTGGCTGTGGGTGAGAATCATTGCCTGTCTGTGTACACATGTGACTGTGAGTGGGAATCATTGCCTGTCTGTGTACACATGTGGCTGTGAGTGGGAATCTTTGCCTGTCTGTGTACACATGTGGCTGTGAGTGGGAATCTTTGCCTGTCTGTGTACACATGTGGCTGTGAGTGGGAATCTTTGCCTGTCTGTGTACACATGTGGCTGTGAGTGGGAATCTTTCCCTGTCTGTGTACACATGTGGCTGTGAGTGTGAATAATTGCCTGTCTGTGTACACATGTGGCTGTGAATGGGAATCATTGCCTGTCTGTGTACACATGTGGCTGTGAGTGGGAATCATTGCCTGTCTGTGTACACATGTGGATTGTGAGTGGGAATCATTGCCTGTCTGTGTACACATGTGGCTGTGAGTGGGAATCATTGCCTATCTGTGTACACATGTGGTTGTGAGTGGGAATCATTGCCTGTCTGTGTACACATGTGGATTGTGAGTGGGAATCATTGCCTGTCTGTGTACACATGTGGCTGTGAGTGGGAATCATTGCCTGTCTGTGTACACATGTGGATTGTGAGTGGGAATCATTGCCTGTCTGTGTACACATGTGGCTGTGAGTGGGAATCATTGCCTATCTGTGTACACATGTGGTTGTGAGTGGGAATCATTGCCTGTCTGTGTACACATGTGGATTGTGAGTGGGAATCTTTCCCTGTCTGTGTACACATGTGGCTGTGAGTGTGAATAATTGCCTGTCTGTGTAAACATGTGGCTGTGAGTGGGAATCATTGCCTGTCTGTGTACACATGTGGATTGTGAGTGGGAATCATTGCCTGTCTGTGTACACATGTGGCTGTGAGTGGGAATCATTGCCTATCTGTGTACACATGTGGTTGTGAGTGGGAATCATTGCCTGTCTGTGTACACATGTGGATTGTGAGTGGGAATCATTGCCTGTCTGTGTACACATGTGGCTGTGAGTGGGAATCATTGCCTGTCTGTGTACACATGTGGATTGTGAGTGGGAATCATTGCCTGTCTGTGTACACATGTGACTGTGGGTGAGAATCATTGCCTGTCTGTGTACACATGTGACTGTGAGTGGGAATCATTGCCTGTCTGTGTACACATGTGGCTGTGAGTGGGAATCTTTGCCTGTCTGTGTACACATGTGGCTGTGAGTGGGAATCTTTGCCTGTCTGTGTACACATGTGGCTGTGAGTGGGAATCTTTGCCTGTCTGTGTACACATGTGGCTGTGAGTGGGAATCTTTCCCTGTCTGTGTACACATGTGGCTGTGAGTGTGAATAATTGCCTGTCTGTGTACACATGTGGCTGTGAATGGGAATCATTGCCTGTCTGTGTACACATGTGGCTGTGAGTGGGAATCATTGCCTGTCTGTGTACACATGTGGATTGTGAGTGGGAATCATTGCCTGTCTGTGTACACATGTGGCTGTGAGTGGGAATCATTGCCTATCTGTGTACACATGTGGTTGTGAGTGGGAATCATTGCCTGTCTGTGTACACATGTGGATTGTGAGTGGGAATCATTGCCTGTCTGTGTACACATGTGGCTGTGAGTGGGAATCATTGCCTGTCTGTGTACACATGTGGATTGTGAGTGGGAATCATTGCCTGTCTGTGTACACATGTGGCTGTGAGTGGGAATCATTGCCTATCTGTGTACACATGTGGTTGTGAGTGGGAATCATTGCCTGTCTGTGTACACATGTGGATTGTGAGTGGGAATCTTTCCCTGTCTGTGTACACATGTGGCTGTGAGTGTGAATAATTGCCTGTCTGTGTACACATGTGGCTGTGAGTGGGAATCATTGCCTGTCTGTGTACACATGTGGATTGTGAGTGGGAATCATTGCCTGTCTGTGTACACATGTGGCTGTGAGTGGGAATCATTGCCTATCTGTGTACACATGTGGTTGTGAGTGGGAATCATTGCCTGTCTGTGTACACATGTGGATTGTGAGTGGGAATCATTGCCTGTCTGTGTACACATGTGGCTGTGAGTGGGAATCATTGCCTGTCTGTGTACACATGTGGATTGTGAGTGGGAATCATTGCCTGTCTGTGTACACATGTGGCTGTGAGTGGGAATCATTGCCTATCTGTGTACACATGTGGATTGTGAGTGGGAATCATTGCCTGTCTGTGTACACATGTGGATTGTGAGTGGGAATCATTGCCTGTCTGTGTACACATGTGGCTGTGAGTGGGAATCATTGCCTGTCTGTGTACACATGTGGTTGTGAGTGGGAATCATTGCCTGTCTGTGTACACATGTGGCTGTGATTGGGAATCATTGCCTGTCTGTGTACACATGTGGCTGTGAGTGGGAATCATTGCCTGTCTGTGTACACATGTGGCTGTGAGTGGGAATCATTGCCTGTCTGTGTACACATGTGGCTGTGAGTGGGAATCATTGCCTGTCTGTGTACACATGTGGCTGTGAGTGGGAATCATTGCCTGTCTGTGTACACATGTGGCTGTGAGTGGGAATCATTGCCTGTCTGTGTACACATGTGGATTGTGAGTGGGAATCATTGCCTGTGTACACATGTGGCTGTGAGTGGGAATCATTGCCTGTCTGTGTACACATGTGGCTGTGAGTGGGAATCATTGCCTGTCTGTGTACACATGTGGCTGTGAGTGGGAATCATTGCCTGTCTGTGTACACATGTGGCTGTGAGTGGGAATCATTGCCTGTCTATGTACACATGTGGATTGTGAGTGGGAATCATTGCCTGTGTACACATGTGGCTGTGAGTGGGAATCATTGCCTGTCTGTGTACACATGTGGCTGTGAGTGGGAATCATTGCCTGTCTGTGTACACATGTGGCTGTGAGTGGGAATCATTGCCTGTCTGTGTACACATGTGGCTGTGAGTGGGAATCATTGCCTGTCTGTGTACACATGTGGATTGTGAGTGGGAATCATTGCCTGTGTACACATGTGGCTGTGAGTGGGAATCATTGCCTGTCTGTGTACACATGTGGCTGTGAGTGGGAATCATTGCCTGTCTGTGTACACATGTGGCTGTGAGTGGGAATCATTGCCTGTCTGTGTACACATGTGGCTGTGAGTGGGAATCATTGCCTGTCTGTGTACACATGTGGATTGTGAGTGGGAATCATTGCCTGTGTACACATGTGGCTGTGAGTGGGAATCATTGCCTGTCTGTGTACACATGTGGCTGTGAGTGGGAATCATTGCCTGTCTGTGTACACATGTGGCTGTGAGTGGGAATCATTGCCTGTCTGTGTACACATGTGGCTGTGAGTGGGAATCATTGCCTGTCTATGTACACATGTGGATTGTGAGTGGGAATCATTGCCTGTGTACACATGTGGCTGTGAGTGGGAATCATTGCCTGTCTGTGTACACATGTGGCTGTGAGTGGGAATCATTGCCTGTCTGTGTACACATGTGGCTGTGAGTGGGAATCATTGCCTGTCTGTGTACACATGTGGCTGTGAGTGGGAATCATTGCCTGTCTGTGTACACATGTGGATTGTGAGTGGGAATCATTGCCTGTGTACACATGTGGCTGTGAGTGGGAATCATTGCCTGTCTGTGTACACATGTGGCTGTGAGTGGGAATCATTGCCTGTCTGTGTACACATGTGGCTGTGAGTGGGAATCATTGCCTGTCTGTGTACACATGTGGCTGTGAGTGGGAATCATTGCCTGTCTGTGTACACATGTGGATTGTGAGTGGGAATCATTGCCTGTGTACACATGTGGCTGTGAGTGGGAATCATTGCCTGTCTGTGTACACATGTGGCTGTGAGTGGGAATCATTGCCTGTCTGTGTACACATGTGGCTGTGAGTGCAGTGACACAGTTGTGTGAAGTCTATGCCTAGTGTGAGAAAGCTGGAGCCCTGCTCTCCCCTCCCAGCACCCCCTCCTCTCAGTCATTCCCAGCACAGGCAGGTGCAGGGGAGGCGGCCCCTTTAAGACAACCTGCATGGGATCTGTGCCGGGTGTAAGGAAGAAGTTCACCGGAAGAAAAGAGGGAGTAGAAGGAAGAAAGAAAATCCCAGAGAGACTGGGAAGGTGGAAATGAAAGAGAGAGGGAAAGGGGCAGCAGCAGGCAGTGCAATGGGAGGGCCTGGCCCAGGGTGCAGGGGCTGGAGGAGGGTCTGAGGAGGGAGGGAGCCTGGGGCCAGCACTCAGGTCTCTGCAGGAGGTGACAGGATCTGCACTAGGAAGCCACTGCACTCATGGGATCTTCAACATTCTGCTGGAATCAAGTTTAATCTGCAGAAGATCTACGTGCGGCCAGTACAGGGGTGTATGCTGCTGCGGGGGGCACAGGCGGGACCCTCACACAGGGACCACTGAGCACAGCCTGCTCTGATCAGCACCAGGGACAGAACCAGCACACACCTGGGTCTGAGACCTGAAGCGCTCGGCATGGGGCCAGCTCCGGTCTGCCTGCTGCTGGGACTGTGCCTGGCGACCTCCGGCTTCAACCTGGACACCGTGTACCCGGTCATAAAGCAGGCGGGGGTCCCCGGGGGGATGTTCGGCTTCTCCGTGCTCCTGCACAATCAGAGTGAGGGGCAGCAGCGCTACCTGTGAGTATAAGAGGGCACAAGGGGGCATCTGCGCAGTGGGCAGCAGTGACTGCAACAGGTGGGGGGAGGGGGGGCTTATCTAGCCTCTATCTATCTATCTATCCACCTAATCTATCTATCTATCCATCTATCTATGATTCTATCTATCTATCTATCCATCTATCTATCTATCTATCTATCCACCTAATCTATCTATCTATCCATCTATCTATGATTCTATCTATCTATCCATCTATCTATCTATCTATCTATCTATCTATCTATATCTATCCATTATCTATCTATCTATCTATCTATATCTATCCATCTATCTATCTATCTATGATTCTATCTATCTATCATCTATCTATCTATATCTATCCCTCTATCTATCTATCTATCTATCCCTCTATCTATCTATCCCTCTATCTATCTATCTATCCCTCTATCTAGCCTCTATCTATCTATCCTCTATCTATCTATCTATGATTCTATCTATCTATCCCTCTATCTATCTAGCCTCTATCTATCTATCTATCTATATCTATCTATCTATATCTATCCCTCTATCTATCTATCCATCCATCTATCTATCCATCTATCTATCTATCTATCCATCTATCTATCCATCTATCTATCAATCATTCTATTATCTATCTTTCTATCTATCATCTATCTATCCCTCTATCTATCCATCCATCTATCTATCCATTATCTATCAATCATTCTATTATCTATCTATCTATCTATCATTCTATTATCTATCTTACTTCTATCCCTCTATCTATATTATCTGTCTGTCTGTCTATCCACTATCTAAGTACATATCTATATAAAGAATATACAAATATAAATAAATGCATATTCATAAGTATTCATATTAGCGATTCAGTACTATGCATAATATAACTTGGAGACAATGACCTTGCTATATTTTACTGCAGGAAAATTGTTTCCCTCTCATATCTTCTACAGTATGTTCCATCTGTTCATATCCCATCTGTTTTATATATATATATATATATATATATAAAAATAAAATATACTGTGTGTGTATATATATATCTATATATCTATATATATATACATATACATAAAAAATATACAAAAGTGGGTGCAGGCCCCTGAGCCCCTAAAACAATAGGATAAAATGGCAGGCAGTGCTCCATCCCGGTATAGGTGAGAGGCTTTTATGTGCCCGGATCTGAGCGCTGTATTGCCTGTTAACACATGAGCCTTTCTCCAGCAGTGATTTTGTGCACAGTAGTAGGGTGAGATACCGTTTTATATGATTTAGACAATTAACAATTAATAGTGGACAAATAAGCAACGGATCCATAAATTCACATATAAAAATGTTATATATACACGTTTTATATCACATTTACCTACATTTATTACTTTTCTACTTATCCATCTGTAGAAATTTGTGTAGGAAACCAGCCATAGGCATGAGACAAGCAATAATGAAATATTACAATGCTATCTATACCATTTATAGGAGCAGCTTGATTCGGTATGGGCCAGTGAAACGCGCAGGCCTTTAGTGAAATGTATCAGTCGTGCATCCGATCACTTGTGAGCAGCCATTCAGTGTGATTTGTATCACGCATGTGATTTATGGGATGGATTCATTTATGGGCCGCTGGACTCGGACACTCTACTGTGGAGTATTTTATTGTAATCAATGATGGATGAGAGCACAAACATCCATTACTATAGATTATGTCTGTGTAAAACGAGCCCAGGCATTACATGGCGGGTGCAGGACATATGGTATGTTATAGTGTGACCAGCAGATATGGAGCGGGACAGTATCTGCAGTACATGGGATACTCAGCCTGTGGCTCTCCAGATGTTACAAAGCCACAACTCCAATCGTGCCCAGACAGCCCCATGGGAGTTGTGGTTTTGGAACAGCTGGAGAGTTACAGGTTGGGGAACACTGGAATAACATAGAGTATTGGATTTAGGAGAGCTCCATGCTGTAAATACCAGTAAAGTGGTATTAGAAGTTGTAGGCCATTGTAAACATGGAGGTCATTCTGGCCTTTGTTGAGAACTTGCGTGCCTTCCTATTCTAAAGATTCTACTAAGAATTACATGTGGTGGAGGAGAAAGGGTTAACCCAGCAAGAATTTACCGCTTTTGGCAGCCCCATGGATTAACATTCTGCATTCTTACTCCTCTGGAGGCTATGCAAGAGTTAAGATGAGGTATCTAATATTGTGGAGGTATGGAAAACTGGCGGGAGAGGGGTTAATGTGCAATGTACTGCAGACGGGCAGGAGAGGGGTTAATGTGCAAGGTTTAGCTTGGGAGGAGCAAAGTTCTGCAGAACATAAATGAAAGACTTTACTTTCTTCCTTCTTTGTTCATCTCACCTGCAGATAAGAAAGTTTTATAGTGCCTGCAGGGCGGGGTGTGCAAACAGCGATGTACAGACCAATGGTACACACTGACACAGCAGTGCGCAAGGCACATCCCGGGTAGTACGTGGCGGCAAACTTACTGCAAAGTAATAAAAACTATACACATTCCCTTATGGTGCAACCAAAATGACCCTATAGAACCCGCTGCAACTGTGATCTACATCCGCTCGGCCTAGGATTAAGATTTAGAGCTGGATGGCTTGTATGGATCCCGAACGGTGGCACGTAGTGTCAACACAGGTCAACACAGGTCCATGTACTGCTATGGTGCGCCTCCATGAAGGTCCCATTATGTCTCGTGTATGAAGCCTAAGGCCTTAGTCACACATGGGCCAATAGGGTGCCAATTCCAGTGCCACCAGCTGTTCCCTCAGGCTATAGATGAGATAGCTGTTGGCCGTATGGTCATTTGCTATCTTTCACAACTATATAAGAACAATCGGCCAAGTGTTATCAATGGGCTAAATGGAGAAAGTCACGGTCACATACTTCCGGCTCTTCTTATCTTCCATGAAAACCTAAAAAATGGGCATGTCAGTTTTAACTGCCCAATCAGTTTTTTCCCCTCATATCCTCTCTTGGGGATAGTTGGGAGAACCATACATATAGGATGGTGGGCTGGTCCTGTGGGTATGTTCAACCTTCATATCTGTAGGAGTATCTTTACTTCAGTGTGAGACCGCCATAATACAAGACTTGGGTTCTAGGTGACCTACGATTTCCTTATAGCAGCAGTGATACACATAAATGTATTACAGCTATTTGAAACTAACCCAGTAAAGGGGGTCCTGATTAAGGTCCACCTCCTCCGTTTGTGCCTTCAAGTAAAATGAGGATAATACCTTAAAGCTTTAAAAGATAAAAAACATTAGAAAGCTTAGCTTTGAAGGGTCAAAATGGTCAGACAACTTCTTTCCATATTTCATATCTAGACGCACAGACATTATTATGGGGGTCTCCTCACTAAAGGCTCCGTCTATGAGTTGAAGTTAGCATCCCTTGAACTTGACGTGGTCTCCACTTCACGGCTGAGTTGTTACGGTTCCGAAACGCTTCTGATTTTCAATAAAACCCCTCACAGTTCATCGTGGAATATTTATGAGGGAAGGAATGTCATGATCTGACTTGTTACGACAGTGCGTTACCGCTCTCGAATTCAGTGAGCTCTTTAGAACAAACTATTCTGTCACATATGTTAGTAAAACAAGAATGCCGTAGAGACACCATCACATGTTTCTCAACGCTGGCAGGAAACTAGCCAGGTCTTTCACAGGGAAGGAACAACCACGGGATGGGCAGCCTCCAGTCATGGAGACTGCCTATGTGAAACATGGTATCCATCCACAGACAGCTGTTTCGGGGTATTTGCCCCTCATCAGTGTGGAGTAGGAAACTGGCTAGTGGGAGCATTGCCTAGTAGAAGACTACATAGGTAAGGATGGTTGACCTCGGGGAGATCAACATCCAACACTGCGGAGACACCATCACGTGTTTCTCAACGCAGTGACACTAGAACAAAATTTTCCCAGGGGGCCTTGTTCTAGTGTCTCTACGTTGAGAAACACGTGATGGTGACTCCGCGGTGTTGGATGTTGATCTCCCCGAGGTCAACCATCCTTGCCTACATATGTTAGTAAAGGCAGACGGCATGGTGAGGGGCTGGATATTATACGCCTGGGATAATGAGACTGAAGGAAAATGATTAAGAAGTTTGTCCTAATAATTTTGTCCATCTAATCGAAAAAGGGAGGGATATCCAGCAAACACGTCCCGATCATAATAAAAACTAAACTTTATTTACTTCATGTTAAAAAATCCATCCGTAGAGACAATTCATGATAAAAATCCAATGCAATAGATTTAACAAGGACGCGTTTCGGACACTGGGTCCTTATTCAATCTCAATCCCATCTAGTGTATGTCCTATGTGCATGAACCACAAGGATAATTGGGGAACCAGCTGTTTCCTAAGGCTGAAGCTGGCTATACAATGGAGATGAGTGGTCGGTGGCACTATCATGTGACCGACAGCGATCTCTGTCAACACCCTCCTACACATGAATACTTGGCCAAGAGCTAAATGAGCTAAAATGAAAAATTCATTGTTAGACACTTCAGACACTAAAAAAAAGGGCTTTCCAGTTACAACTGCCTGCTACTTTTAGAATCTGAACACATGGTGATCAGTCCATCGACCCCTTTTACAAGGAAATCAACGATACATAAAATTCATATAATATTCATATATTTAGAATATAGATTCAGATGCGACTTCAAGAAATTCCCAATAAATAAGAGGTGCTGAGAATGCAAGATGGCAACCAGATCAGCTTGGACTGTTACCTAGCAACAGTAGCTGTAATCAGCAGGTGACTACTCCGAATCTCCATGCTCCAGCGTTGTCACTCTCTGGTCTGCTGAAGTGATAGCGGATCTGCTCTCTATACACTAGATATTACACAGTGTATCACTTTTATTTGAAGTGTTGCTTTAAATTTGACTCCATTATGCTTAAGTAACATATCAGACAGACTTCATTACAGAAGATGCAGTTTTGTCATATTTGACCTCACCGGGACGGATTTTGTAATTATTGTGTTACGTTATTAGATCTTCTTTGCGTGTTGTCTTGTCTGCTGTGGCTTATTAGTACATTTCTAGCCCTGACCACGGTCCTTCTGTCTTGCACATGATAATGGGTGATGCCCGCCCGCTTCCTGAGGAAAGTTTTGTCTGTCTTCTGGACAGGATGCCACCAGAAGTGTCGATTAGCCGAATACTTACAGTGGATCTGGTGGTATGGACCTAAAATCAAACGTTGGGGATTGCATTAATGGGATGCAGAAGTCTATACTCTGTAACCATGACTTCTAACCTCTCCGGCTGCTGTAATACTACAACTCCTAGCAGGCTCTAACAGCCGCGTTTTAGAGATCACTGGTCCATAATTAGATCTCCTTTTACTGAAATTAGACTGTGATAAACAATTTTAGAAATTAGCAATTTTTACATTTGACATTTTTTCAATTTACAAATTTTAAATATCTAAATTTATAAGGAATTTGAAGATATTCCTTCCTGTGGTCCATCTCTAACCTTTTAAAGGGGTTGTCCAGTCTAAAATGATAGTTCTGCAGTCCCTTCTATGTGTCAGTCTATGTGACTGCAGAACTCCTAGCACACACACTGTGCGCTGTGAGGATTTGCTGGTTTCTGAGATGGGAACAGCGGTCACGTGACCGCAATTCTGCGCTGTACATGTTCCAGGCAAGATTCCGACTAGTGGGCAGAGGCTCACTCAATCTTCTAGTAGTAATGATCACTGTCCTGTAGTAAAGTTTCTATCCAGGTCCCCATCCTGGTCCCTATCTTGTATTAATGCCCTCGTCCTCTCCTCTTCTTATGGTAATGTGCCCATCCTTGTCCACTTCTTGTTGTAATGTGCCCATCATGGTCTTCATCTTATAGTAATGTCTTCATCTTGTAGTTATGACCTCCATCCTGTAGTAATAGCCCAGTCTTGGTCCCCATCTTGTAGTAATGTCCCCATCCTGGTCCACATCTTGTAGTAACGTGCCCATCCTTGTTCCCATCTTGTAGTAAATTCCCCATCCAGGTCCCCTTGTAGTAATTTTAACCACCCTGGTCCTCATTTTGTGGTAATGCCCATGCTTGTGCCCATAGTGTAATAATGCCCCATTCTGGCCCCCTTGTTGTAATGTGCCCTTCCTGTAGTAATGTCCCCATCTTGTAGTAATAACCCCCATCATTTAGTAATCTACCCATCCAGCTCCCTATCTTGTAGTAATGTCCCCATTCTGGTCCCCTTCTTGTTGTAATATCCTCATCCTTGTCCCCTTGTAGTAATGTCAACCACACTGGTTCTTATCTTGTAGTAATGTGCCCATCTTTGTCTCCATAGTGTAGTAATGCCCCATTGTAGTAATGTGCCCATCCTTGTCCGCATCTTGTAGTAATGTGCCCATACTTGTCCCTTTCTTGTAGTAATACCCCCCATCATGTAGTAATGTTCCCATCCTTGTCCCCATCTTGTAATATCCTCATCCTGGTCCCCATCTTGTAGTAATGTCCCCATTCTAGTACTCATCTTGTAGTAATTTGCCCATCCTTGCTCCTATAGTATAGTAATGCCTCATCCTGGTCCCCTTCTTGTAGTAATGTCCCCTATTGTGCAATTCTTCACATTCACATAAAAAAATAAGAAAATATTCCACTCACCTGTCCGCCGTTCCCTTAGCATCCTCCTAGACTCCTGTTGAATCGCCAGCCAATCAGAGGCCAGCAGCTGATGTCTGTGTGCTGGCACAACGGCATATAATGTCACTGCCATGAGCAACTGCAGCGGCAAGCTGATGTCAGCTGTTGGCCTCTGATTGGCCGGCAGCTGGCACTGGCTTTGCAGTGCAGAGCGCCGGTGCCTGTGTGGCAATAGATCTCAATCAAGGGACGCACATTCAACTGAAATAAAGTGCTCACTTTGGTGGCCCTCTGAATAGGGCTACAGTTGTCAAGGTATTTATAGTGCCTGCAGGCTCCATGAAACAGCCTCAGGGGCTGTATGTTTGGGAACCCTGGCCTAATAGGACACAATGGTTGTCTAGATAGGACTAGGGTCCGAATCATCAAAGCAATTTTGGCAGAATTCTGGTTAAAATACTTTGAAAAGATGCAAAGTTTTTTGTGCAAATTGTAGTTGTGCAAAAATTTGGTGACTTTTGCCATTTACTGTTTCATTTAGCTCTTCCAAAACAGTCAGAGCTGGGTGGGGGCGGGGGTGCTAATTCATGGCGAACTGTAGTGTTCTCTGCGCCAGGAATCTCACTCCAGTCAGGGATTGGAGTAAGATTTATGGTGAAAGTACGGATGTACGCACCACTTGTCAGATGCTCCTGATTCATTTATAGGCGTGTACCTCTTAGGCTCTGTTCACACTAGAAAAAGGATTTTTGTCAAGAAATTTCTTGAGTCTGAAAGATTAGCGCACTTGCGGTCAAAAAACGCACCAATAATGCACCAAAAACTGCATGCGTTTTACCGCAGTGTTGTGTGCGTTTTTGGTGCGTTTTGTTTTCCGCAGGTTGGTCCCTGCGCTTTTTTTTACCATTATCTATGGCAAAAAACCCAGGTACCTGCAGAAAAGAAGTGACATGCTAATTCTATTTCTCAAGAAATTCTGCAGAAAGAATGTTCTTGAGAAAAAACGCAGTGTGCGCACAGTTATTTTTTTTTCCATAGGTTTTGCTGGGGAATGTCTGCTGAAAGTTTACGACCATTTTCTCAAGAAATTTTTCCAGTAAAAACGCAAAAAAAATCGCGGGTAAAAACGCAGTGTGAACAGGGCCTTAATGTATCAGGAGCATCTGACCCCTCCAAGCCCCCGTCAAATCCGGTGAGAAAGTTGCCTGTCTTGATAAATCGGGGCCCTAGTGTTTTGTAATAGCTTGAGGCTTGTCTGTACAGTATATCACAAAAATGAGTACACCCCTCACATTTTTGTGTAAATTTTTTCTTATATCTTTTCATGGGACAACACTGAAGACACTTTGATAGTACAATGTAAAGTAGTCAGTGTGCAGCTTGTATAACAGTGTCAATTTCCTATGCCCTCTAAATAACTCAACACACAGCCACTAGCCTCAAAACCGCTGGCAACAAAAGTGAGTACACCCCTAAGTAAAAATGGCCAAATTCTGCCCAAAGTGTCAATATTTTGCTTGCCCACCATTATTTTAAAGCACTGCCTTAGCTCTCTTGGGCATGGAGTTCACTAGAGCTTCACAGGAGCCACTGGAATCCTCTTCCCTCCTCCATGACATCATCACTGAACTGGTGGATGTTAGAGACTTTGCTCAATACTGTTTAGATCTGGAGACATGGTTGGCCAGTCCAGCATCTTTACCCTCAGTTTCTTTATCAATTGTGTTTGCGGTCATTATTATGTTGGAATACTATCCTGTGGCCCAGTTTCTGAAGAAAGGGGATCATGCTCTGCTTCAATATGTCACAGTACATGTTGACATTCATGGTTCCCTCAATGAACTGTACCTCTCCACAGCTGGCACTCATGCAGCCACAAACCATGACACTCTCACCTGTATGCTAGACTGTAGGCAAGATACACTTGTCTTTGTACTCCTCACCTGGATGCCACCATACAGGCTTGACACCATCTGAACCAAATAAGTTTATCTTGGTCTCATCAGACCACAGGACATCAGCTTTAGAAGGGGCTTCCTTCTGGGATGACAGCCATGCAGACCAATTTGATGCAGTATGCGGCATATAGTCTGAGCACTGACAGGCTGACCCCCAACGCCTTTAACTTTTGCAGCAATGCTGTCAGCACTCATACATCTATTTTGAAAAGACAACCTCTGGATATGACGCTGAGCATGTGTACTGAACCTCTTTCGTTGACCATGGCGAGGCCTGTTCTGAGTGGAACCTGTGTTGATTAACCACTGACTGGTCGTGGCCACCGTGCTGCTGCTCAGTTTCAGGGTGTTAGCAATCTTCTTATAGTCTAGGCCATCTTTATGTAGAACAATAATTCTTTTTTATTCACATCCTCAGAGAATTCTTTGCCATGAGGAGCCATGTTGAACTTCCAGTGACCAGTATGAGAGGGTGTGTGAGCGATAACACCAACTTTAGCACACCTGAGACCTTGTAACACTATAAAGTCACATGACACCAGAGAGGGAAAATAGCTAATTGGGCCATTTTCACTTAGGGGTGTACTCACTTTTGTTGCCAGCGGTCTAAACATTAAAGGCTGTGCGTTGAGTTATTTCGATAGCACAACAAATTACACTGTTATACAACCTGTATACTGACTACTTTACATTGTAGCAGAAGAATAACAAAAATCCAGCATCCAGTTCCAGACTATATTAAAATGGATTTTCTTTATTTCATCAAAAAGATAAAAACATCTTACAAAGGTTCCCCCATATTCATAAAAACCTTAACATGGCAGAGTGAACAAGGAGTAAAAGCCCCTTACTCTGACTACTTTACATTGTATCAAGGTGTCAGATCTTCAGCGTTGTCCCATGAAAAGATAAAATATTTACAAAAATGTCGGGGGTGTACTCACTTTTGTGATATCATATGTTATATACCACTTTCATGCCAAAACTAATGTTTTAGTAAAAAATGTAACATTTTAGATAATGTCCAAGGTTTATACGGGTGGTTGCACAGCTGTGGTGCAATATTCTGCTCTTTACCTGTGTTAGTAGGTGTGTGCAGCGTATAGTGTGAGTATATAGGTGTGTGTGTTTAGTCCCCGTTTCCGGCCACGCATTCCATAGATTCTTGGTGTGTTCTCTCATCACCTCCCTTCTGTTCATACCTCAATTCTTAGAAAATCTGTGCCCTGTGGGGGCAGAATTCATTCATTCACCCTTTAGCAAAGGAAAGTAATGTTGCCGTGCTATACCAGGGTGCGGATCATGCTCCTGGCAGCGTCTGCTGTACCTGGGAACAATAGGACTGAAATCCCATAATCCTTAAGAAAAAATACAATAACCACGTGGCTGAAAATTGTTTTCTAAGTCCACAGGAATCCATCTGCTTAAAGGGCTCCTTTTTAAAGCGTTCAGAGATGGATATTGTCAGATAGTGCTTACGAAAACAAATTTTATTTTGTGATTTACAGCTTATATACAGTATACTTGCAGTTTATATCTCATTGCGTAGGAGACCGACCTCCTCTGCTGCATAGCTTGTAAGCACTGTGCTTCAGCTGGCATGGATTAAGAGGTAAGGCCTAAGACACTCATTCAAGTCTATGGGGCGAGAGAAAAATCGCACTGTACTCGCAGAACACTGGTGTACTGCGAGTGCAGAGCGAGAATGGCAATAGCCGGCTACTGAGGAGAGAGTGAGATAAATCCTTCCCTCCCCTTCTCAGCGCCGGCCCTCCCCTCCTCAGCGCCGGCCCTCCCCTCCTCAGCGCCGGCCCTCCCTTCCTCAGCACTGGCCCTCCCCTCCTCAGCGCCGGCCCTCCCCTCCTCAGCACTGGCCCTCCCCTCCTCAGCGCCGGCCCTCCCCTCCTCAGCACTGGCCCTCCCCTCCTCAGCGCCGGCCCTCCCCTCCTCAGCACTGGCCCTCCCTTCCTCAGCACTGGCCCTCCCCTCCTCAGCACTGGCCCTCCCCTCCTCAGTGCTGGCCCTCCCCTCCTCAGTGCTGGCCCTCCCCTCCTCAGTGCTGGCCCTCCCCTCCTCAGTGCTGGCCCTCCCCTCCTCAGTGCTGGCCCTCCCCTCCTCAGCGCCGGCCCTCCCCTCCTCAGCACTGGCCCTCCCCTCCTCAGCGCCGGCCCTCCCTTCCTCTGCACTGGCCCTCCCTTCCTCTGCACTGGCCCTCCCCTCCTCAGCACTGGCCCTCCCCTCCTCAGTGCTGGCCCTCCCCTCCTCAGCACTGGCCCGCCCCTCCTCAGAGCTGGCCCTCCCATCCTCAGCGCCGGCCCTCCCCACCTCAGCGCTGGCCCTCCCATCCTCAGCGCCGGCCCTCCCCTCCTCAGTGCCGGCCCGCCCCCCGCAGCTGTGGTCTGATCGCACGATCGGACCTCAGTCGCAGTGACACGCGCATAACACACGGCTCCCACTGTGCTGCCAGCGTGAGTCGAGAGTCATGTGGGGATCGCAGTAGTCCCCCGTGTGGCCTCGGCCTAACACTGTGCTTCAGCGGTCTTGGCCAGCTCCGAAAAAAGTGCTTACAAGCTCAATAGAAAAGAGTTTCTACTCATCCCTACACATGTTCAACTGTCTAGTAGCTGTGGTCGGATGCCAAGGCAATGAACTGTAAACAAAACATTTTCAAGAATTGCAGAAAATTTTAATAAGCAGTATATTACAAAAGTGCTTGTTTTTGCTACCACTATCTGACAAAATCCATCTATTAAGATGGGAAGTATTGTTTAATATATTTTGCTAAAATAGGGAAATACGAGGAATTCTTTTATGATGGAAAACTGCTTGAAATGCTCACGTATGTCTGTAGATGTATGTATAACCCTCACCAAATAAGACATTTCAAGTAAATATATAAATCAAGGATTCATCAAGGCGTATGTTGGGTTAGACAACCTTTATGGACCACTTCTATTAGTCTATTCATGCAAGTCTCCTGACTCTAAGGGGCACTTTGCACACTACGATATCGCAGGTGCGATGTCGGTGGGGTCAAATCGAAAGTGACGCACATCTGGTGTCGCAGTTGATATCGTAGTGTGTAAATCGTTTTTAATACGATTAACGAGTGCAAAAGCGTCGAAATCGTATCATCGGTGTAGGGTCGGTCATTTCCATAATTTGGAAATGACCGTTGTTACGATGTTGTTCCTCATTCCTGCGGCAGCACACATCGCTGTATATGAAGCCACAGGAGCGAGGAACATCTCCTACCTGCGGCTCACGCCGGCTATGCGGAAGGAAGGAGGTGTGCGGGATGTTTACGCTCATCTTCCCCCCTCCGCTTCTATTGGCCGCCTGCCGTGTGACGTCGCTGTGACGCCGCACGACCCGCCCCCTTAGGAAGGAGGCGGGTCGCCGGCCAGAGCGACGTCGCAGGGCAGGTGAGTGCATGTGAAGCTGGCGTAGCGATAATGTTTGCTACGGCAGCTATCACAATGATATCGCAGCTGCGATGGGGGCGGGGACTATCGCGCTCGGCATCGCAAGCATCAGCTTGCGATGTCGTAGTGTGCAAAGTACCCCTTAGAGAACATCAATGTCAATTGAATGTTGGGTTAGACCTAGCATGGATCTCTGGTTTCCACCCAATGACCGTCCCTCCATTTTATATTCTATTTTTGGTAAAACAGGTATACCTTGATACTTATCATTAAAACCCCATGGAGTTGGATACCTTAGTTTGGACCACCTCTACTTGTAAAAGCCAAGAGCTTCTTTAGACATGGATCTTGACTCAAGAACCATCAGTTTTACCTGAAATCAAGACAACCTTTCCATAGGTGCTATGATTGGTGGAGGATCACAGCATCCGCTTTATCTGGGAAGATCGATTTTTAACTCTTGCAATGAGTCTTAGTTCGTTTTGTTTTACTTGACTCAAGAATTCCAGAAGACGAGTAAAAACCTGCGTGAAATGAATATGTAAACTGGAATTCCAACTTGTGATCTTGATTCACCTAGTGTATGGACTGTGTATAGACGACCCGCAATCTCCGTAGGGTCGAAGTGTTAAATTTCACACATCCAAAACTAAAACAAAGACACCCACATCCTCCCCATGAAATGTCAGCTCAACTTACAGTAGGTGAAAGAATATATGCACCAATATCGTGGAGAAGGTAGGAGCTTTTATTAGAATTCTAACATATATGTAATAGGAGGTATTATATATATAGGTGGGTACACCACTACTTCTGATCTTTCCATGCTCTAAAGCTTAAAGGGAATTTGTCACTCCCAAAATACATTTTCAATGGGCTATGCAGTGTTGTGGGGAACTTAACTGTATGAAAGTCATACCAGCACTGTACCTGTTACTGGTACAGTGTCTGAGAAAATAACTTTGAATTCATATCCAAATGAGGAGACTTTGGTGCACCCTTGTCATGGTCAAGAGTTTGGTGCACCCTTAAGCCTCCTCATTTGCTTATTGGGGGTCTTCCCTCACTTCTGATTGATCGTGCTCGCTTCCCAGAGCGAGCACTGTCTGAATATCATTGGTGTGTATGTGCATGCTCACTGGCTTTGCTTAGTTGCGCGAGCACACGGTGGCGGGGCGCGTTTTCCTCACTATCTCAAGCGCTGTCGGAATCCACACATGCAGATTAGTTCTACGGCGTCGGGCGCTGTTCACATTGCAGTGTCTGAGAGGCAACCTGGTCTCTCTTAAGTGCTCAGCTCGGCTGGGCATCGGCTGAGTTGTTTGACTGCTTCCAGCCTTGCAGGAGTTAATCCTTTTTGGAGCAGTGTGCAACTCTTCTGAGACCCAGGCTGATTACCTTCCACAACTGTTCTCCTTCTATTTAAGGCTGGAGTGTGTAGTAGGAGACCGCCGAGGATAGTCTCTGCTTGCAGTTGCGAAATCCTGGTGTCCGTTTAATATCTCTATTTTGTGCTGTTAGTGAGTACCCTGGTGTGAATTACTCCTACCCTTTTTGGTGTATTGCCTCTGGTGTCGTTTTTTCTTTCCTCTGTGGTTATTTGCGGTGTGAGTGTGTTTCAGTTAGATCCCTTAGTCTGTGTCTTGGGTAGGTTGTTACTTTGGGTCCAGCTCACCCCCGGGTTGGGTGTATGGGGGAGGTTTTAGGACAGGGCCCGGTAGGAGACAAGGCTAGGGTGGAGACCTGGACGTTCCTACCATCAAGGGTACCTCCAGGGTCAGGGTGAGCGCAGGGCCCACAGTCTTACGGTTATCTTAGCACCCCTTGACCCTCCTTTCTTCTGATGCCACTCAATACACTTCTGGGTGTATTAGCGCAGCAACCAGCATCAAGAGAAAGGAGGCATGAAAGAGATTGCTCGGCCACAGCAAGCACTGCCAATCAGAAGCAGGGGACAGACCCAAATTTGCAAATGAGAAGTAACGGTGCACCAAACTTTTGGCCATGCCAAAGATGCACCAAAGCGTCCTCATTGCATACCAATGAAAAGGTATTTTCTCAGACACTATACCAGCAACAACACTGTGTATAGCCAATTTAAAATACATTTTGTATGTTTGGGGTCCTGCCTCAACACTCCACATCTATGGTCACTGGGACGTTGTTATGTATACTGAAAACCTAAGTTAAAGGGGTTATCCGGCTTCTTTGACATTTTTTTTTATTTCCCTATTGGGCTACATTGGGGCAGGTAAGTAGATAGAGACCACTTACCTGCCCTGCTGTCAGCCCCTCTCCCCCGGCTCAGAGCGGTCATGTGACCGCTCCTGCCGCGATGTTGCTGCTTCCGGTCATTTCATGTCTACATGGGCAGGGCCATGTTGACATGCAAATGTGGAACAGCATGTCGCCTCCCTGCTGGGCTGTACAGTGCGATGAGCACCGCCCCCCTTCCCTGCACCCTCCCACACATTCCCCCGCACCTCCCCCTGCACTGCTGTGGGGTCCGTGACCTGGGGGCGGGGCCTGGCTGCAGCTGCCGTGGTGTCAGCGCCAGCACCGCGGGCCCCCTGCCCAGGATCGCACATTCAAATGTACCGGCATCACAGATCACCGATGCCGGTACATTTGAAAGTGCTGATGAGAAGCAGCGCAGCGCAGCTTCTCATCACTGTCCCTCCCGCTGTCTGTGCTCTCTTCAGCACAGTGGTGACGTCACTACTGTGCTGAAGAGAGCACAGACAGCGCACGAACGTGCAGGAGCGGCGGGGACCGAGGACAGGTGCGTATGTACTCCACATGTGTTCCCGATGGGGATGGGGTGGGGTTGCAGAGCCATATGTGTGCGTGTGCAGAGCCATATGTGTGCGTGTGAGGTGCAGAGCCATATGTGTGCGTGTGCAGAGCCATGTGTGTGCGTGTACGGTGCAGAGCCATGTGTGTGCGTGTGCAGAGCCATATGTGTGCGTGTGCGGTGCAGAGTCATATGTGTGCGTGTGAGGTACAGAGCCATATGTGTGCGTGTGAGGTACAGAGCCATATGTGTGCGTGTGCGGTGCAGAACCATATGTGTGCGTGTGCGGTGCAGAGCCATATGTGTGCGTGTGTGGTGTGCGTGTGCGGTGCAGAGCCATGTGTGTGCGTGTGCAGAGCCACATGTGTGCGTGTGCGGTGCAGAGCCATATGTGTGCGGTGCAGAGCCATATGTGTGCGGTGCAGAGCCATATGTGTGCGTGTGCGGTACAGAGCCATATGTGTGCGTGTGCGGTGCAGAGCCATGTGTGTGCGTGTGCAGAGCCATGTGTGTGCGTGTACGGTGCAGAGCCATGTGTGTGCGTGTGCAGAGCCATATGTGTGCGTGTGCGGTGCAGAGCCATATGTGTGCGTGTGAGGTACAGAGCCATATGTGTGCGTGTTCGGTGCAGAACCATATGTGTGCGTGTGCGGTGCAGATCCATATGTGTGCGTGTGCAGTACAGAGCCATATGTGTGCGTGTGAGGTGCAGAGCCATATGTGTGCATGTGCAGAGCCATATGTGTGCGTGTGCGGTGCAGAGCCATATGTGTGCGTGTGCGGTGCAGAGCCATGTGTGTGCGTGTGCCGAGCCATATGTGTGCGTGTGCGGTGCAGAGTCATATGTGTGCGGTGCAGAGCCATATGTGTGCGTGTGCGGTACAGAGCCATATGTGTGCGGTGCAGAGCCATATGTGTGCGGTGCAGAGCCATATGTGTGCGTATGTGGTGCAGAGCCATGTGTGTGCGGTGCAGAGCCATATGTGTGCGTGTGCGGTGCAGAGCCATGTGTGTGCGTGTGCAGAGCCATATGTGTGCGTGTGCGGTGCAGAGCCATATGTGTGCGTGTGCGGTGCAGAGCCATATGTGTGCGTGTGCGGTACAGAGCCATATGTGTGCGTGTGCGGTGCAGAGCCATGTGTGTGCGGTACAGAGCCATATGTGTGCGTGTGTGGTACAGAGCCATATGTGTGCGTGTGCGGTACAGAGCCATATGTGTGCGGTGCAGAGCCCGATGTGGGGCTGTTATATGCAATGCTGTAGTGATACCAGGTCAGGTGCTGGGGCAGAATACTGATATGGAATGTGTGTGCAGAGGGCGGGCAGGGGGCGAGGCTGGACACTGGGGTGGGGATGGACACTGGGGTGGGTCTGGACACTGGGGTGGGGCTGGACACTGGGGTGGGCGGTGACAGCTCTGACTGAGGTTCAGCACAGGAAGTGGTCAGTTTGCTGGATCTGAATGTAAACAAGAGCTGCAGAGAATAAAGGGATAATTCAAGAGGAACAAAAGTTAGAAAACAAAAAATAACAATGTAGGGGTGATTTATATGACAATACAGCACAGATAAACTCAAAAATTTTTGTTAAGTTAATGTCGGACAACTCCTTTAAAGTTCTGGACTATTAAATGGACATTTTTTTCCTGGCGGTACATGTGTTGTATTTTTCCATTTGTAATGGTTCATCTAAAGATTAGCAGGCTCTAAACATTAGAAGAATACTTGTAGTTAATTGTGGTCTTTGTAGAATCACGTACAATCGCATTGTGTTGACCCAGTGGCATTTTGTCAAATTCCAGTAGACCAACTGGCACAAGACCCAATCCCAAATGAGCCAATGGCTTTGTGTTTTTCCCGTGTGAACCATAAATTTAGTGATCATCCAAGATGATCAGTTATATAATGGCCAGCTCTTCCTGTATTCCGGCAGATGTCCTCTCATAACATTTAGCTATGGATGGAACAGCTCTCCAAAATTAGCAGGTTTGTTTCAAAACATCATTATTGTGTAGTATCCAGTTCCAAAGAGACACCCTGCATTCATGAATATACTCTCTTGTGAGCGCGATGTTTTGGGTAAGAGACCATTCGGCAAAACAGGTATAACACAAAAACATAACACAACCTAAGAAAATATGACATGTATACCATGAAGCAACATTCTGTGCTCAAGAAACAGTATATCTGATCCATCATATTAGGTGAAGAATGAGTAAATTGAGTACACGGGATGCAGTACTAGAGCTTATATCGATTGTCTATCAGATACAGCAATAAAAAAACCTGCAATGCAGAAAATTTTGGACAGTGTCGAGAGATATAATAATACATTAGATGAGCCATCATAAGAGACAGCATAATTATATTGTCACTCATGTAGTGACCTAAGTATGGATGAAATATAAAGAATGATAAACTGATCTATAAAACTGGCTCCTTTGGAATCGAGATAATACATAATAAAGACGTTTTGAAGCAAACCTGTTAAATTCGGAGAGTGCTGTTCCATGCCTATCTAGTGTTCTGAAGTCTACAAGTGGTTGGCTGTGCTGGAACATGCAAGCCCACACCCTGGCTTTACTCATACTTGGGGGCCTGGACTTATGTATACAATAGATATTTTTTTCATCATCCTTTACAGTGATCTAGTTTAGCAGCAAAATTGTGATCAAGTGGTTTGGTCATTTGCTTCTGAGCTACTGGTTTAGGGTCAATTTTGTTTGGCACGGTGGATTAGTCATTCAGTGATGATTGACTTGATAAATATCAATCCTTGATGGTGTAGTGGTTTAGTATTCTTTCCTATTTACCCTATGTATTCTTATTTTTTTTCCCCATAGTCTCTCCAAGTCCAAGTGATGTAGCGACTAGTAGCATAATGTAATGCCTGTATCCCTGCATTGTCCTGCTTCCTTTACTCGGCAGGGACATTTATGTTCTCACCACTGTGGCTGGTCTGCTTCTCACCAGCTCCTTCCCAAGTCTCCACGGTCCAAGGCCTATGCATGTCGCGCATTTCTCCTGGCAACATCCTGAGGGCGCTCACGTGATCCTTGCTTCTTAAAGGGACAGTGCGCGCACTCAGAAAGTGTTGCCCAGCTTATGGCTGAGAGGCACTGGGCATTAAGTCACCTCTCCCTGTAGAGAGGTGCCTGAGCAATTAGGTTCCTAGTGATCTTGATCCCGTCAGTACACATGTCTGCTGTCTGCCCATTGTGTACCTGAACCTATCCTGTCCGTCTTCTATACCTGAACCCGTCCTGCCTGTCTCCTGCATATACTTCGTCCAGTCGGCCACCACTACCAGCTATACCCTGCCTGTCATCTGTACCTGCTTTGCTAACACTTGGTCAGTTACTTCAGTACCGCGGACTGCCCTGAAGTGGTACCTGATGTTTATCGGCAGCTAAGTTTATTCTTACCATCAGAGGCTCTGGTGAAAACCCGGTAGACCCCAAGTCCAAGTCATGCCCCTTCAGGATAAGCCCGGTCTCTGCCAAACATCTCCCCCCGAGAACATAAGTATAGGGCATGCTGAAATCCATTTTCCTGATCCTTCTTTCTCCTGACATTTGCCCCTGGGTTAGACTCAGCAAGTCCCTATTACATAAGATAGTCTTTAATTCTCAATGAAATCGGGGGTTTGGCCCACATTAGTCAAATGTGTATATCGTAGTCTGATTTATTGTAATTCAATGATTATTCGGTGGTTCACTATATTTTCTTGGTCAGTTTTGAGATCATTGATAACATATTCACCTCAGAGTGAAACAATAGTTGCTAAAACAGAATTAACAAAAAATTGTTGACTTTAATAGACTTCTATGGGATTTTTTTCAGCTTTTTGCAAAGGGTAGACCTACCGTAATAATAAGTGATGTCTCCTGCTGCATTCCTATTGATTATTTCTCTTGGCTAGTGCAGTCATTAATAACGATGATTAACCATTGCCTCACATTAGTTCCTGGTTCATCTTATGTGTATAATATCAATGTGTCTCTTAACCATTGTGAGTTTGTTTCTATGAAACCTTTTTTGGCATAGCTCCTTCAGAGCCAGCATTTTTACATATCAAGGATATACGCTATATTATTTTCCAGCACATTATTTATTGCTCCACTGAATATGAAATAAAAAGTAAAGCAACTTAATGAATAATCATAATTACAAATCTCTTACTGGGCTTTGTGTATGGTTCCTATGCAGAACTATGTGTCTACATAGTTGCAGAGCACAAACCTTGTATGATCTGAACCTACAGTCACGTGTACCTCCATCTGCCTCCTTTCCTGATTGTAAAGGCCCCCATATACTTTGCATTAACATCAGCTGAATATCGGTGGTGTAAATAGTCCAATGGGCCCAGTTGCAAATTTTGGACCAGTGCTCCCACCTGCATGTTGATCAGATGTATGGGACATTGTAGCGTTCTAAATCCTATAAAGACATGTATGTTGGCCACCTAATAATTTAATAATCTCCTCCCTCCTGTAGTAATGTCCTCCAGTATGCGCCCCTTGCAGTAATAATGTCCCCCATCTTGTGCCCGTTCCAGTAGTATTGTCCCCACCCTGGACCCCGTGCAATAATAATGTTTAACATCGTGTTTCCCTTCCAGTACTAATCTTTCCCATGCTGGGCCCTTTCCAGTTATAATGTCCCCTGTGAAGATCTGAGGTTCTGGGTCGTATTAATCACCTAGGAAGGTTAACAATGCAACAAGTTTTCTTGTTTCCTTGTCTTATAGCAGCCATAGACCTTATGCTCCTCTAGACAATGGATATCACAGCCATACCATACCGCGTGTGTCCAGCTTCACCTGGCAACAATAGTCTTTAGGATAGTTC